>NW_005187433.1:686867-688311 GCF_000239375.1 Pundamilia nyererei | reverse complement strand
CAGGCAGGCCTGTGTCAGTTTCTGGGACTTCAACCTTGTTGGTCCGAGCAACGCATTGCTCTTCTCCTGTAGGATTTGGGTCCTCCTTGTTAGGACCAGATACTCCTCGTACTAATCGTATAAGTTTTCTTATGACTTTCTGGGGGTTCTCAGGTGCAGTGCACCTTGTAGCTATGTGACCATTTTCTCCACACTTATAGCAGAAATATTCATCACTCTCTCTAGAAGATGATGCTTTAAAAGAAGCAGGCTTGGGGCAAGAAGCTGCTTTGTGTCTGCGAGACTGAGTTGAGTGTTCTTGTGGGGGGTCACTTGTAGACTTCACCGCCATCACACTCATTTTATGTTCTAGTGCTTTCACTTGCTTTCTGAGTGACCGTATTTCACTCTGCGAATCACTTTTCTGTTTTTGCTTCTCTGTTGGGGGTTTGAAGGTGCAATCAGACAGTGGTTGAATTCCTGAGTGGTTTCTTTCCTCTAACTGTGCTCTCAACTCTTGAATCTGAGCTTGCAGTTCACTCTGAGTGACCGCTTCAGACTCTTTCTCCTTTTCCACCTGAACTGTGCGAACCCTTTGGTGACACTTAGATGTGGTCTGGCTTTGTTTGGCTGCTTGACGGCCTTCCTCTTCCATCACCTCTCTTAACAAGTTCAGGAATGAGGGAGGATTTTCCATTTGCTCCCTTATTTTCAACTGAAGCAACATAAGCTCAGAAGTGGATCCTTCAACTAACTGCTCTAACCGAGCTTTGTTAGCAGCACTAACTGGTAAGCCACCTCCCTGGACTACTTTAACAAGAGACCTCTCTAATCTTCGCAGAAACTCAGACAGGTGCTCACCAGGCTGTTGGTGAAGGGCTCTGAATGACAGATAGAGATCCTCTGCGGACTGTACACTGCCGAAAATGGTCTCTATGGCCTCTATGTAGTCCTGGGAACTAGCATCAGGTTGTTCCCAGGACGCATAGCCTGAATGATCTCCAAGGCAGGCCCTTTGAGACTTTCTAGTATGCGTCTACGTTTTTCTTTATCGGAGCACTCGCCTTCATCTACTAGAAGTGTCGCTTGCTCCAACCAGGTATCTAAGGCTTCTTCCCCAGCTGGGGTGGGACTGACCCTGGAAAATGTCCTTAGACATCTATATGGATGGCTTTCAGGCTGTTTATTTGTTCTGACCATTAACTCACTTACTGCACGGATGATGGCTTCAGAATTATCATCCACTTCCCCTCCGTGGGTGTGTAACCCTTGGATATCCTCTAAGGTTTTCCCTTCATTCTGCAGAAAAGAATACCAGTAGCTGTTATTTTGGCCCATTCCTCCATGCAGATCTTCTCGAGAGCAGTGATGTTTTGGGGCTGTCGCCAAGCAACACGGACTTTCAACTCCCGCCACAGATTTTCTATGGGGTTGAGGTCTGGAGACTGGCTAGGCCACTCCAGGA
>NW_005187433.1:675379-685812 GCF_000239375.1 Pundamilia nyererei | reverse complement strand
AAGTGTACCTCTGGTGCAAATTACTGACCTCTGTCATCATTTTAAGTGGGGGAACTTGCACAATCGGTGGCTGACTAAATACTTTTTTGCCCCACTGTATTTATATTTTAACCATTTTTTATAACAGTAGACTTTTTTCTTTATACTCCAAGCCCGAATAATTGCAGACAGGGCTACACTATGAAAGTCATTTCTATAAACAGATTCTGTATATGAATCTGTAGGTGGGCTGTTTGGTACCAGCAGTTGTGTGGCTTTACTTGTAGGCCAAGTAAAGATGTCTATGGGAAAAGAGGGATTGCACATGCTATTGCTTGAAGATTTTGTTTGTTTTTGACTGGCAGATGGAACAGGAAGTGTATGTCTGTCAGCTAAAGTGAAGATTTTTACTTCGGGCTGAAATCTATGCCTCAAATACATTGCATCTAGAAGCCCCTCTCATACCCTACAACGTAGTCGTGACCTGGCGTGCACTCTTCTGGAAAAGTAGCTACACATTCTAGCAATGCAATCATAGTGCCAATACAAGGAATCACAAAGGTCAGCAAACTTACAGAGAGATAATACCAAAACTATCAGAACAGATGCGAGGAAATGTACAAAGAAGTACAATAATGTGTGAGAGAAATATGTCTGTCTTTGAAAGCCACAGTCCTCTACAAAGTCTTGGTATTTTCTAAATTGGTTGGTATTTCATGTAAAACACGACACAGCTACAAGCTAGTTAGCACATAATGTACCACATACAACCATAAAGGATGGTAATCATGCAGACCACCTATGTAGGTTATGTGATTTCTTTGCAGAAGTCTAAATCAGGCATAAGGCCAGAATTGCTTGCCTCCAGGGGCTACATTAGCATGTAGCTAATAGGTTACAAGATCACACCTATTGCAGCTCATCGAGGGGTTTAAGTACTGCCTCTGATGACTAAGGCTACGTCCATCATTTTCTCTCCGTTTTGGCCTCCCGTCCACACTGAGACGGCATTTTCCCCAAGGAAAAACACAGCGTTTTGAAAACGCTCTCGAAAACGCATACATTTCAAAACGGAGCTGTCCCTTCACAGTGTGGACACTCGAAAACGCAGACTTTCTAAAACTATGATGCATTTTAGTCATGTGATGCAGTCATGTGACCAATTAAACAAAGATAGCGGAGTGCATTGTACAGCAGTTGTTTTGCTTGCTCTCAATTTTGACAGCCCTAAAAAAAGATTAATATCAGTTTGTACATGCTCCAGATAGCTTTTCTTCAAATTCTTTAATTCTCACTTGCATTTGCGCATGCACAGGACTGGAACGTAAGCGTTTCGGGCCATTTCAATGTGGACGCACAACTCTGTGAAAATGACTGAAAACGCTAGTGTGGACGCAGAGCGTTTTCAGACGAAAACACCGTTTTCAAATCTATCCGTGCTAGTGTGGACGTAGCCTAAGAGTCACACTTCTGACACACTCACCAAAGCCCGATGCACAGTTTCACACCATTTAATAAAACACAGTGAACACGCCCATGTTGCTATAAACTGAATGTGATCCTGCAGTTTTGGAATTTTGGGAATAACCAAAACCACAGGGAAAAGAAGGTGTCTAATTTGATATATCAAATCTGGAAAAATGTGTTATGTTTTTTCTAAAAGGTGTGGCATCCTAACTCAATAAAGCCTGAGTCTGCCCTTAAATCTAGTGCATGTGAAACTTTATTAACAATAAGTGCTGTTATTTTCTCACTTAAGCTATCATGTAAAAATGCTAGCCTATAGAAAAATGTAAATGTCCTCCTACCAAAGACATTTCTTGTAGTATTCCTTGTCAAGAATTGTTCTTTATTCCTGCATACCTAATTGGAAACACATTTTTTTTCCTGGTAACTTCTTAAGAAAGAGACAGGAAGGGAGGGGTGGGGTGATGCAGAGAGAGAGAGAGAAAGGTTTGAGCCCGAGTGACTCAAAGACATATTGTATTCCTTGCCAATTAACCCTCCACATAGAAATATTTCCTTCTGTCTGCCTGTGCGTGTGTCCAAGTGAAGTTAAACCTTCTCATCTGAAGTTCCATGACTTTGAAAAAGTGTTTGGCAGTGACAGTTATGTCTGCCAGCTTCACACCATCTGTGAACACTTAGCGAGGTGTTTGCAGTAAACCAACCATCGAGGCTGAGGAATGAAATCAAGCGTTAACGTTACACACATTGAACTATAAGTCATTTTCTCATTTGTTTCATTTAGTTAAATATATCAATTACATTTAATAATATGTAGCAGAAATTTCCAAGCAAAGCAAAATAATGCAGCTTTTATTTTTTCGCAAGTTGTGCTGGTAGCAACACTCAGAGATTACACAGAGCAAAACTGGAAGCAGACTATAGGCCAGATTAACCATAGCTGGAGAATTTGTTGAAAAATCAGAAATAACAATTAAAAATTAAACTTTCCTGTTGTTGCTCTTCTAATCTCATGTGGTGGAATATTTCAGTATCAAGCATGTATCTTGCAGTACCTAATGACAGCATCTGTGAGACAGTAGCTACTTTTAGCTGCCCCTGTGCCACAAGGGGTTGCCACACCAGATAGCTCTGAACACATGCCCAAAGGGGATTTGTACGGTGGTCCTGAGAGGTCAAATTTACTGCAACTTAAGAAAACACCAGCAAATAGAAAAATGCTAAGTAAAGCACAATATAAATATAGGGTGTATCAAAATGAATCATCCAATTTCAAAGTGTAATTCTGTAGCTGTTCACTGGTAAACGTGCCCTTAGAAAGGGGTGATTCGTGAGTTTCACACTGTTAGAAAGACAGGAGTCGTGAGTTTTACGTGGTTGCTGGTAGCTACCATAACATCACCAGAGGATGCAGTAACTCCAGACAAAAGTAAGGGATGAGGCAAAAGCTTAAAATCACAAAACAAAACTGAAGTATTTTTGTGGCAATAATAATTCGATGGAACAAGCTAACTGTAATAGCAAACATGTTCTTACAGTATACGAACACACGTTACCCTGCATCTTTTTCTCCCTCACAACACTGAGGAATCCTCCACTTGTTTTACGTTTCAGTGCAGTTCTTAGCATTTTTTAGTTACTGTAACTTCCATAACTTTATGTAGGGAAACTTGTTAATGTGACCCCAGAAACACATTTTGTTTTGTTCTGTTAAATTTCTATTATTTTTTCTTTAATTCCATTGTGTGTGTTTTAATTTATTTATTATCGCTGTTGTGTTTTATGTGCTTTTAAAGTGTTTTTCTCTTTGCTTATTCTTCAGTCACTGTGTTTTTGACCTCTCAGGGCAAACTTAGATTTATATCTCCAGCTGGAGTCAAACCAGTGACCTTTTGCTTGACAAGTCAGTGTGTGCACCACTGCGCTGCTATAGACACCATCTATGACACAGTACGTGTTGAAAAAGAATAAGAAACTTGTATGATTGTCCTCCAGTCAGCGAGAGCGTTTTCTAACATGGCTGTGCCCGCTTTACAATTTGTAAAGGTTTTGTTAAACACAAAAACTACTGCTTCAAGGTTAACAAAATAAAACACCTAAGAATTTCAGAATTTGTTCCAGTGTTCAAAGCGTAGTCAAATACACTCACCAACCACTTCAGTCGGTATATGTTTAACTACTCGATAGCAGAAATATCTAATCAGACAATCATATGGCAGCAACCAAGTGCATTTAAGCATTTAGACATGGTACAGACAATAGGATATCAAATCATCTCAAACTAAGGTCTCTGGTTCGTCTCTCTGCGTCATCACATCTCAAAGAAACAGAGCACCTTTGAGATGTTTTGGAATGGGAGATTCATGTAATGGATGCACTGCAAATCTGCAGCAGTTGTGTGGCGCTATCGAGCAAACATTGACCAAAATCTCAGAGGAATCTTTTTTGGCACAGTGGGTATCAAAGCTCTCTGGAGTGAATTCGTCACCTGTCCTTTTGACCTTCCTGAAAAGCTGATTCCAACCTTAAGGAAATCTGAAAATGTATCATATTTTTCAACATTCAGGATGAGCTCAGCATTATTTATCAAGATTCTCTGCCACTATAGTTGTTTGTTCTCATATTCCATCTATGTAATCTGGCCCATATATATACCATACCTATACCATAATAAAGTGAAGAAAAGAAAGATCCAAATAAGAAAATACTCATAATTATGTGGAAAAAAGAGGAATGAACTACAATGAACCCAGTGATGGGGGAAATCCGTTTGCTTTGAGTGATTTGTCAAAACTGTTGCATAACCTCTCTGCTACATTTGTGCTCTTGTTGTAACAGAAGACCCTCTATTTCACACAAGTTTAACAGACCAAATTTAAACTATGGTGTCCCACAATGGAAAGCAAACATCTGCAAGTTGGCCAAAGGAGAATCCCACCTACTGTACACAGTGAAGTCTCACGTCTACATGGCTGCAAGAAAATGAATGCCTGTTTGTAGCCTATATATGCTCCTTATATGAGACTCAGTATTCCCTTTAAGCAATGCTCAAAGCTTGGATTCTTTATTCTCCAGCTACAACCATCAAGTATTTTCAGTCAAGTCAAAAAGACGTTATGTGAGGATAAAGAGCCAATAGTTCATATCTTGTCACTCAGTCTATAAAATATCTATATGGAGAAAATTATTGTCGAGATCTGCAGGATCTGAGCCCACTGTTTTGTCAATGTCTGGACTGGGCTGTGTCTTAAAAGTATTTCTCACAGTTGTGTATGTTTGGGTCATATGTTTTAGTATATGTGCATTAATCCAACCTAGAAACACCCAAATATTAAAACAACAACAACTTAACACATACAGTATGTATCAGAAAACTCATAAGTAGGGATGGGTACCGGTGTCATGGCACCGGTTCTGACATAAACGGTAGTAACCAGACCGAAAAGCAGCGCACATTTCGGTGCTTTATTTCGGTGCTTTTTTTTCCTGAGCTGTGATACACTTCTAGCCAATCATTTTACGTTTCCGAGGATAGTAGGCGGGGCCAGGTATGTGCGTTCTGTTAGAGCAGAGCTACAGATTAAAAATGTCCAAGGCGAAGCGGTCAAAAGTCTGGCTGTACTTCACACCAAAATATGCAAACTCCGCAGCAACAAGTGCTTTAAGCTGATACTGTGATACTGTCAAAGGAGGCAACACCAAGAATCCGATAAACAGCTGGCGACGCATAGCGGTTTTTTTAAAAGCCGAGAAATGCGCCGTATTTGATAGCTTGCTGCGAGACCTCACACCGTGCACGTCGGGTGGGTTGCCAGTTATCGGACCCGGAGCAACATCCCCCAAAAACCCGAAGAATAGAGTCCTGGCCCCTAGCCCTGCCAGTGTAGCAGAAATGATGAGGATGATGATGCAGCAGCAGCCGTTCTTCTCTGCGTGAGTAGCTTCATGTTGTTCGAGTGTAATTTACGTTGAGTAGGCTAACCACGTTATTACATTAATGCATGTAAGGTGAACTAGCAAACATCATCATAGCTACATGCGGCTGTCTTCTTGTTTGATGGCAGATACTCCCTTCACCCTGGCCAAAAAGACTAAAATGACCAAAGAAAAAGTGGAAAACAGTTAAACATGAGAGGGTTTAAGTTTGTGGTTTTTCCATTGTTTAAGCACTGCTTCCAGCCAAGAGTGATGCCATATATGCCACATAGCTGCAGAAAAGGCTAACATTGTTATCTTTTTACAAAAAAAAACAGCTGAACATGAGAAGTTTTTGGACAAAGTTTGTGTTCTCCATTCTTTAAGCACCGGTTCGAGCACCGTTTAAGCACCGACACCGTTTCAAAAGTACCGATTTGGCACCGGTATCGGATAAAACCTAAACGATACCCATCCCTACTCATAAGCCTGACCATAAGACTTGTTTTTATGTGCGACACCCACAGACCCATCTGGTAGCCTTTACTGAAATGTTTTTTGTAAATAGAACCAACATAATTGCAGGAATTCAAGAGAAGAGCAGATGTTACAAAGTACCTTATGTCTGAAGTCACTAGAAGCATGGACAAAGTGGTGTAAGTCACATATTGGGAGAAATAGGCACATCACTTACTCTTCATGATGTCTTCTTACTGCCAAAAGAGCACACATGAATTTTTACTTACTATGGAGTTACGCACTTTTGGGCCCTGTGAAGTGGGGGAAAAAATGGAGATAAAACATGAGTCAAAATAGCTGGCATATGCTTCCAGGTAGGTCAGTCCAGAAAAAAACAGTTTTTAACTGCTGTTGAAGAGTTATTAAGGATGTTTCAAAAGAACTGCATTATGATAATGGGATTAAAGGAAACATCGAAAGTTCTTGACCTTAAAAAGAAGTATTAATAGTAAAAGCCATATTTTAAAACACTTTGTTTATCCTATTTTAAAACAACTTTAACTTTCATTTTCATGTCAGGGTTAATTACAATTATCTGAACATACTGAAAGGTCCAAGGGTGCTCAGGTGTAATTTTGGGGGCAGTAGTTTTACTGTCATCTAAGTTTTAAAATTTTAAGTCTGTTCAAGCTTCGTTGTCACTGAAACAACACAACAACATTTTTAAGGAGCGACCATCATTCCTTTTAAGTGGCAGGTAAATTTGGGAATCATCAGCATAAAAGTGGAAAGACATGGTATATTTTTTTTTCAAAATGGATCTTAGAAGGAGTAAGTAATGTAGAAAATAACTGACCCCAGAAATGAACATTGGGAAATTCCACATGGGAGCAAAACTTAGAGGGAACTAAAGCCACTGAAACTGACCTTCAAGCATCTATTTAACAAATGTGACCTAAAGCTGTAGCCTTAATCACCGCACAGTGCCCTGGGCAAGAAAAGAGGATACCATGGTCAGCTGTTTCAAGACAGCTGTAAAATGTAAAAGCATTAGAATAGCTAGTCAAATAGTCAGATCTAACAACTGTCATTTTTGGTTTTGGTCCAACATGTAATTTATATGCTTTTGGTTCTAAGACCTCAGTTTATTTTAGCAATGCAACCACCATGTCTATATTAAAAGTATTGTGGGTGTGTAGGTCAGCTGAACACTTTCATCGAGACAAAATCTACTGCAAGAATGAACCACAGACACTCTAGATACTCAAAGGATTCATCTTAAAGATTTTTGCGATCATATGGAACATTTTCACTCACATTATAAACATCTACTGCACCAACTGGAAGCAAATGTTGCACAAATGGTCATAGGTTCTCTGTGTTAAACACATTTGAAGATCAAATTAAACCGTTTTACCCAAATTTTGATATCAACAATTGCATTTTATAGTGCTAATATGAAAATGTTAGCATGCTACCATGGTGAATTAATTTGTTGAATACGACAAATACTATACCTTTTGTCTGCTAACACTGAGGCATTAAGTCGAAAAAAATTGCTGTACCAATGTGCAGACTAACAAAGCTGTGAATTTTATTTTTTAAATGTGCCAAATATAAATAACTATATATATATTTATATATATATACCATGCCATGCCAAGTATTTGCTCCTTCTTGATTTCTTATGTTTTTCCATATTTCTTAGACTTAAGTATTTCAGATCATCAAACAAATTTTAATTAGTGCTGTCAGCGTTAATCTCGTTAAAATGACTTTCATGCCATAACCGCATTATCGCAGCAAATCTCCGTTAGCGAGTTAATGCGGATCGCTTCGTGCATGCGGCTGCACGGCATCAACGTGTTAGCGTGGTTAGCTCGTTAACGCGTTAGCGTCGTCCAGCCCCACACACGCTGACGGCACTATTTTTAACTCATTCACTGCCATTGACGTCTATAGCCGTCAATGGCAGTGAATGAGTCAATGGGTTTAACTCATTCACTGCCAATGGCTGGCAGTGAATGAGTTAATATTAGATAAAGAACAAAAATAAATAAATTTTTAAATAATAAATTCCATCAATTAACAGAAAAAGTTCCAAGCCTACCTGGCCCTATGAGAAGAGCAGGATCCATGGTTCCATCGACTACACCAAGTTATTCTGAAGCAGCGAAGGAGGCCCAAACCATCACACTACTATAACAATGCTTAACTGTTGGAATGATGTTCTTTTTATGAAAGGCTTTGTTAGTTTTACACCAGATCTAACAGAGTTCACACTGTTCAAAATGTTCAGGTTTTGTCTCGTCAATCCACAGAGTACTTTCCTCAAATTCTTGGGGATCATCAAGATGTTTGTTGGCAAATGTGAGATGAGCCTTTGTGTCGTTTGTGGTCAGCAGTCTTTTTTTAACTTGAAACTTTCCCATTGATGCCTTTCTGCCCAGTTTCTTTCTTATTGTTGAATCATGAACACCAATCTTAACTGAGGCGAATCACACCTGCAGTTCATTAGATGCTGTTCTGTGTACTTTTGTGACCTCCTGTTTGACTCATCCATGCACTCTTGGAGTAATTTTGGTAGGCTGTCCACTCCTGGAAAGGTCGACCACTTTTCAACTTTCTTCTCCATTTGTGGATAATAGCATTATGGTTTACTGTAATCTCAAAGATTACAGTAAACAGATACAAATGGCTTTGTAACCCTTTCCAAACTGATAGATTTTAATGACTTTGTTTGTCAATTGTTGCTTTAGATTGTGCCACAATCTGTTGCTTTTTGAGATCCTAGTATACCTTATTTATCACAGTTTTTCCCCATCAGCAAGTAAAAAAAATCATTGTTTAAAAATTGCATTTTGTATTTAATCAAAATTTTTCATGGCATTGTGTATACATAAATTAACAGTCAGTTAGTATTTTACATCACTGGAGTAGCAGTGCAGTATTTGCCTAATCCAAAAACTGTGGTAACTCTTAGTGGTATATTGACTCACATGCCTTTATAGGTCACACAGCCGATCCCTCTCCACTTGACATTTAGCTGTTGTTTCAGCTGTTGATAAGGGAGTCTTGACATTTTGAATTTGCATTATTAAGACAAAGACACTCTCATTACGCACAAACTGCATTAACAGCCATATAAATTCCAACTCTTAATACAAATGAGACAAGGATGCTGACAGTGAGAGAGTTCAGTCAGAAAGAATTAAGAGGCTTTCACATGTGCCAGCCAAAGGAACAACAAGGAGGCCCAGGGATTCAACGGGGAGTTGAGTTTCAGCTTTGGAGCCTGACTCAGAGGGCACAGGGGTGAGGTAGGGTAAAACAGGGGAAATGGAAGGAAAAAAGTAGAGAGTACACAGCCCGTGGCAGGGACACGAATGATGTCACAATGTAAACAAAAAGTAGGGGAGTAGTGGATTGAATAAAAGATGATTTATGAGCTATTGCTGATATACAGCAGACACAAATACTGAAAAGTGGATGTACGAGAAGTATACGGCTACTGTCATCAACATCTCTGATGTGGTGTGTGACTTCAAATCCAAAGGAAGGTTGTTGAGCAAGCCAGTTTCTGCAATACTTAATTGTTTGGCATCAAGAAACAAAACTTTTGATTTACAGCTATTGACATAGAGAACTTTCTGTCTATTGGGTGGAGGCCTTGGCACTTGAGTGATGAAAACTCTTAAAAAAAGAAAAAGAAAATGTGTAAAATAAGTAAAATAAATTTCCATTTGTCAGATTTGGAACTACTTGTAAATATATTGTGTCAAATGGCACTGTTTTCTTCTCCGTCCTTTCCTGTTATAGTTTTTTTTTCCAGTGACTCAGATATTTTATTGTTGTGGTAATTACATATGATGCACATAATGACTGTGAGACTATCTGTGAAACAGTGTTAGCGTGCGTCCTCACATCTATGGCTCATCTTTTTGAAATTGTCAAAGTAGAAAGGAGCTATTACATGGAGATAACAGATTAGACACGGTGACTTCCTTCATTTCAGGTGGTGAGACATCGTAATGGCTTCTTTCCACTGATGACTGTGTTAGTGATGAAGTGTTTCTTTTGTAATGGACTCTTGTTTACAGTTTGTCTTGCAGTTACTGGGTCCTAGAGCACCACTGGCGTGCACAGATAGAGACAAGGTGGTGCTGAAGCACTTGCCCTTTTGCCCTCAGTCCAAAAAAGTGCCCTTTTGAAAGACGTGATTTTTTTTTTTAAAAAGGTGTGAAAATAATGGCTTGATTTGTGCCCCTTCTTCAAAGACACCCGAACCCTGTCGCTTTTTCACTGTCACCGTGTCACGTGAACACGCTTGCAGTTCATTTGTTGTGATGCGTGTAGCAGCGGCATGACATAGGACTACTTGGAGTAGGCATAGTAGGCGAACTATAGCGACTGGGAGCCACGGCGGACAACATGGCAGCTCTTTCCCTTCCCAACCAGTCAGGTAACCCATGAATCGAGTGAAATTATTCTGTTTGCCCTCTAAGACCAACCTGCAATTGTTTTGTTGTGAAGTAGCCTGTCAGAAACTGCACATGACAAACTTTGCCAGCTTGCCCCCTCCATCCATCCATATGGATAAACAAAAAAACGAC
>NW_005187433.1:663997-674641 GCF_000239375.1 Pundamilia nyererei | reverse complement strand
AATTTCAGCAAGCATAATGCCTAGGAAAGAGAGGCTGAGAAAGGAGAAAATAAAAGTCAAATTGCATTTAACCTGTGCGATTTTTTTATTATAAAAAGAAAAGGTTTTCCACATATGCAAAAAGTGCCCTTTTTTCCCCCTGGAGCACTTGCCCCCCAAAATGTCTGTGCACGCCACTGTAGAGCACATTGTGTTTTTGCCAATGACAGGCAGTCACTGTAAAAAAAACCCAAAAAGAACATTTAACGCAGTGAAATTTGCTTTCAAGAAGAAGTTTGAACACAAAAACATGGGCGTTAACAAACTTGTGATAAGGTCAGTGATTTCAGCAATATGGCGATAGATCAAAGAGATTAACATTTTATATCTCACAGTTTCCACAACTCATACTAATGGTATTGCTGTCACTGCAACATGCCCACAATGGTCTTATGTGTTATTAGCAGATAAAACAGCTCTCAAGTTCTCTTCGAGTTTCATGCATAACCCCTTGTGTTTATATCACACACACTTGCCTGTTATGAGACAGCGGTTTGTTATTGAGTCAGTGAAGTCATTGAGGTCTAGAGTTTGTAGTGGTTCAAACTCTGACCATGGCACCCAGGTCACTGCACTACTCTCTGTGTATGTGCACTAGTGTGTGTTAGATAAAAACATGTCCCTTGGAATGCAGATGAATTTGAAAATGCTTCCCTGTTCCTTTTCCCACTCCACCATCAGCAATTTTTCAATTGACTAAGCAAGGCTTGGTTGAGGGGGTGGGCATAAAAAGAACAAGCATACTACAGTGCAAACAAACAATCTTGATGTGGGTCACCTTTTTATCAGGAGAAATCATTAGGTATCTCTTATTTATGTTTAGACTTAAGTGGAATGCCAAACAGGATAAGTATAATACATGTAATTGTTGCAGCAACTCTTTTAAAAGCCATCCATGGCTTGTGATGCTAATCGCACCACAACAGTTGCTGCATTTGTACTATTGTATACTTTCTAATTCAAAGCAGCTCTTGAGCTACGCTAGGATGCTAACACTGCCCTGATCAGAGCAGTGCAGCATGGAAAAGTCATTACAGCTGACAGAGGGACCTTTTATTTGGAGAACTAAGCACAGGTTCACATCAGGAACCAATTACCTTCAACTGCCTTAACCAGAAACCAGCTGAAGAACCCCCACCTCTACCGTCTTCTGTGTCCATCCCCCATTTCTCCCTCTAATTTTTTCCCTGGCACCTTAATTTTCACCTAAACCCTCCTTTTCCTTCCCGTCTCTCTTTCTATCTGCCCTCAGTAGTTTCTCCTCCACCCTTTCCTGCAGCTGCACATACTTTTTTCTCCTAGTTTTCACACTTTTTCTAAAAACAAAACTTCTCACCACCTCATTTCTCTCATAACCTTTCCTTGCCCTGCTTCTTGGTTCTTTCTGCACTTCACTTAGACCATGTTTGTATTTCTAATCCCCTTCTATGTTCTTATCTCTTTGTTCCCTGCTACTCTGCACCCCTTGCCGTCTGCCGAGCTCCCACATTTCCCCTTTTTCTGCTTTGTAACCTTTCTCACAACAGCAACAAAAAATGTGGGATTAGAAATCAGCAGATCAAACTTTCATTAGTAAACTTTGGTGTGGATTCAGATGCAAAGTTTGTTACAATACGGTGATGTGAAAAATTAAGCATATATCCAATATTGATTCCTTTTGTTTTGTAGCTATATTATATTAAACTTTGGTGAGGTCTTCAGTCTAATTTTAACATAAGTCAAAGGGAGCCAAAATAAACATTAAACACAGGTTTTTAAATGATGATTGCATATATTCAAGCAAAAAGGTTGCCCCATATCCAAATCACCAATGTCAAAATGTAAATGCAGTCACCTCCCTCAACCTAATAGCTGCTATGTTAAGCTGAAGCAGCTTTAACCAATTGTTTCAGCTACCTGCAGATCAATGTCTGACATCACTGGGTTGGAATTTTTGTATGTTGGTATCCTTTAGTGTTTTTGTTCTACGTCTGATGTTATTTTCTTTTTCCTTTCATCCTTCCACAAAACATTTTCCCAAAAGGTCTTCCAAGTAATCAAGGTGGGCTGATGCAAGGAATCTTGGACGTGGTATTTTAGTTTTCTCTTTTTGGGGAAAATGTCTCCCACTGTGGATCCAGAGTATTCAAAATAGACTGTAAAACATTTCACCACATGTCATCTGGAATTTCTTTTGGTTCTTCCAAAGTGTATGGCGCAGCATTGTGGGCAAAAGTAATACTACTGAGAAGTCAAGGCTGTATCCTTGCTCAAACCAGCTACTGATTTAACCAATGAGAAGCTGGCAGTGCCATAAAAGGGGGCCACTAGTAAGACCTTTTAGGCACCGATATATGAGGGCTGGTTACAGTCAGGCTCCGGTATGTTGAGCCTAGCTGCAGCCACTTGTTAATACTGCATAGAAGCTTATCATACAGACCCAGTTAGCAATGTTTAACACTTCTATATATACTGTAATCATTTAAAACCTGTGTTTTGGGTTTTTTTATGTGTTTTGCTTTTGCTAGATTTTAAAAATTCTGTCATAGAATTTACGAGGGTACACAAAAATATGGACTGGGACTGGGTTTTGCTGTCTTATATGTGATCATTATTATATTCAGCTTTTTATTTTATTCTTAGGTTATGTCCACATGAACAAAAGGTTTTTTTTTCACTTTCATTTTGACAAACATTTTCGTCTACATAAAAACACAAAGATGAAGTCAAGCACTTGTTACGTGTGTGGCAGTATAATCTTATGCATACTAAAATTTTGGCCAATTAAAAAGCATAAAAACAAAATCATAGTGAAGAGTCTGACTTCAACAAAGGAAATAAGGTTTCCTTGTCCACATGCAAGTCAGAACATTTCAGAAAATCTTCACCCTGGAAGTTTTTATCAGTGAGCAGCTCAAAACACATAGGAAAAAACAAATGTTTACCAAAATACTTGTGTGCATGTTGTTCACGGCCTTACTTTCATTTTCACCTGTTTGGTTAAGTACAGGCACACAGACATCTTTGTTATATAAAGGAAAAGTTTATGGTTTGGTTTAAAATGTCACTGTTAAAGTTAACCATGTGGCAATAAGTACAGTCATCAGGGTAGTTCAATTAAAGAGCTTAAGAAGTAATCTTTCAAGGGTGAAAAGATGCCAGTTAATGTTGATTTTGAATTTTTTGTTTGCTAAGGTATATATATTTATACTCAGTTGGTGTAAATGATAGAATTTCATTTGAAAACAGTAAGCAACAGTGTAATCTGATGATTACTGGCACAGATGTACATGGGATTTTTGTTCAAATTCCACCTGCCTGTGAAACTAAATTAGTCAGTGATTTGATTAAATCTAAGTTTTCATCTTAAAATCACAGCCTTCATACTGGAACATATTGACTGTCTACCCACAGGTATGCATGTGGTCAGTGTTTGAGTAACATTGAATACACTGAGAAGTGCCATGTCTGTGGTTAAAAGTCTAGTGGTGTGGTACCATGTAAGCATACCACTCAGAGACATGGTTGCGGTAACCCTCACACACTCTATCCCTCTCTGTCTCTGTTTAGCTTTCTCTCCCCCTTTGTCTTTTCCTCTCAGGGACTCTACTTTTCCATCCCCTCTCTTCCTTTTTATCTCATGCTGTCATTCTGTTTCCTCTCTTTTTCTTCTCTTATTCCCTGTGACTGATTATATCTGCACATTGTAAATGCAGTTTAAAGATGCCTGTCATATACAACATCCAATATAGTGATTTACTCACAGATGCTTGTAATGCAGTTGTAACTTTCTTTCATATCTGATTATCTAAACAATCCATAACACACAATACAATACTTTGCAGGATTTGATCTATTACACAAAGCTTTATAAACAGCATGTAGTATAATATGGGTAGCCTCACTACCTACATTATACTGCCTGCTTTGTTCTTACTACTTTATGCATTTTATTGTTACGTTCTTAGTCTAGGTCTGTATTGAACGCAACAAGAAATTGGCCCACTCCTGCGCCACCCAAGCAAGAACACAAACAGTAGTATCTTTTAAAGTGCTAAGCAGCCATTTATTCGCTTCAGCAGTGAGCAGTGCCAAAAATAACAAGCAAAACTCCCTAATGGTCCCTATGCTTTCCTACACAAATGAAAAACCAACCAAAAGACAATTCACTTACCTAACTTCCTAAATGAAAAACAGGAGAAAACTTAATCAACAAAAATGGCTTCTCACGCCTACTAGGCTGCTGCAGTGAAGAATATATACAAGGTGAACAAAATACACAATTGCTACTTTATAAATCTATTTACAGCTATTTACAAAATTAAGAAACTAACACCAGTCACACACACGGTTATACTTGCAAATCAATGGGCAAAGACACTCTATGAAACAACGACTCAAAAACACACACTCTTTGTTGGATGGTGGAGGCTAGTAGAGAGGGGGCCAGGTGGTCGTCATCTGGTAGTTAAATACTGGAGGTGATCAACCAATTATCAAATCCGAGGACAGGAAGAGACTCCACCTAGCCCAATTCTACTTTTTCTGCATAATCCATCATACAAAATGTAATCAAATGGAAACGTATCTTTTTAAAACTTTAAACTTTACATCTTTTAACTTTATGCATCAAGCAAAAATTTAATTATATGCAACATTCTCTGACTGGAAGAAATTTGTTTAACATTTAAACCTATTTTCTACACATTCCAGCACATAAAATAAAATATTTTTTTGTGTTTACACTCACTCTTTCAAATAGATGCAAGTAAAACACAGCAGAAAATAAATAAAATCAAAGACTAGCGGTCCTGTTGCTCTATTTTCACCTGTAAAGCAGGAGTGGGGTAGGCGGAGGTTTGCTCTGGTGCAGGTGTGCCGCAGCGGTCAGTTGAAGAATCCACGAGTTTCTCTGTGAGTTTCCCATTACGTTGTAGCGCACTCGGTGCTTGCTTGGAAGTTTAGGGGTTTTTTTTCGCTGTAAAAAGAAGTTTTCTTCCCACGCAGTGAACAGCGGACACTAGGGCTGCCACGATTAGTCGACTAGTCACAATTACATCGACTATCAAAATCGTCGACGACTGATTTAATAGTCGATGCGTCGTTTGAAGCTTTGTAAGATCACAAAAGACGCAGGAATAAGTAGTAGGATTTAAGAGTGTAATAACGGACTGAAACAGAAGATGGCAGCACTGCATGTACAAGGATGCCAGCTGCGTTAAACCCCGAAGAAGAAGTAGCTCTGTCCCAGAATTCATAGCGCAGCCCAGCTCAGTTTCCAACAATGGCGACAGCTAGTTAGTTATAATATTACTCTTATTATTTTTTCTGGGTCACAAAATAAACGTTTAACATATTTTCAGGCGAGAATGTAGCTGTGTAAACCTCAAATATCTGCTCAGTTTATCAAGACACCACATATTTTCAAAAGCACTCCGTTTTCGGAGACGTCTGTTACCCACCAGCTCGATAGCTAGCCGGGGGCTAGGTCACTAGAGCCGGTGAGAACACCGGACTCCTGGCAAATCGTTTTCAAACCCACTGCCGTCTTTCGCTACTCAGGTTAAACATGATATATAAGTCACTTAGATAACTTAAAAATGTTATTGTTGGGCCTTTTTTAGTATTTTATTTGTTCCTGAGTAAATCGGTTTGGCTGAGATTAAAGTTATAGTTTTTACACAGCTGAGTAAACATCAAGCAGACAGCTGATTATCAGAAGTGTGAGATGCTCGAGAATATACTCCAGTGTCCTGTTATATTTTAGATAGCAAGGAGTTTATTAAACTTCACCAAATCAATCTGCAAATTTCATTAAGATTTAATAAACTATCATCTTGTCTTTATTTTTAGTCAGCACATACCTTAAACACTTAAAGCTGTAAGCTAATGATAGTTATATAAGAGCAGATGCATGCGGTGCAATAAGCTGTACGTTTTACGTCCTATGGATGCATGATCTGATTAGTCGACTAATCGCAAAAATAATCGGTGACTAGTCGACTATCAAAATAATTGTTTGTGGCAGGCCTAGCGGACACTAATGTTTTTGTCACTTTTTATGGAATCAAACTCAAAGTAATGTCAGTACCTCCACGCTTTAAACGCTGCACGCTCATACTCTCTCCCGCACGATATATTATCCATTGTTGATCTGCACACAGCTGTTGTCACGAACGTCGCACTCACTTACGTCACTGTCATGCGACATTCTCGCAAAAAATCACGGTTTTAGTAACGCAGTAACGCAGCGTGCTTACGTGAAAGTAACGGTAATCTAATTACCGTTTTTGCAATAGTAATCCCTTACTTTACTCATTACGTGGAAAAAAAGTAGATTCAGATTATAGTAACGCGTTACTTGTAATGCGTTACTGCCCATCTCTGCATGTTACTACACGTATCTCTACTCTACTATCTCTAAAGACCAAACTCTTGGTCATGTTCCCCAGGTAGCTGCTAAATTTGTCAGCATAACCTCTGATCCCTGTTGACATACAGCTTATTTGTATAGCCAGCTAGAAACAAGGGATCTATGTACAGGCTGTAAAACCAAAGCAATTAGTTGAAATGTGATTGAATTTTAGTAATAGAGCTAAGGTTGATTGTAGAATCAGACTTTACTCCTTTCACATTACACCTAGTTCTCTGATCCCTTGTTAATGAAAAATTGCACATACGGCAGCTTCAGTGATGTTTTTATTTTATTTATGAAAATATTGACATAGTC
The DNA here is from genome assembly GCF_000239375.1 of Pundamilia nyererei. Taxonomy (NCBI): domain Eukaryota; kingdom Metazoa; phylum Chordata; class Actinopteri; order Cichliformes; family Cichlidae; genus Pundamilia; species Pundamilia nyererei. The sequence goes on along the minus strand of NW_005187433.1, from coordinate 667,893 downwards.
TCACACACTCTCTCTCACACACTCTGTACACTGACCTCCTCATACAAGAAGCAGGTAACAGACATGCACACTCTCCCCTGTAGGGTAACTCACACACTCAGACATTCTTGGGGAAAGCGCTATTTGTTTTAATGGCCAAAGGGGGGATGTGGATCTACCACCCATTGTGGCACAATGCTGACTGTTGCGGTTTTCAGGCATTGTGTGATGAAAATCAGCCCCTAAAACTTCACATTAGAGACAATCAACCCTAAAAATGCCATGTTGACGCCTCAGCAACAGCTTGAGATCAGCAATGGTCTGCACAAGTTTGTCCAAAGAAAATCCCAGGTCAGTACTTTATATATTGGACAAATAATATTAAGCCAAATAAGAACAATCAACATTCTGTAATGTGGGCTCTCTATATGGTGCAATAATCATTCAAGTACACACACATAAATTATTATTAAGCACACTAAATTCTAGTCCAAATTAAACAGTTTTAGTCTGCCAAACCCGCAGCTAAAAAATGAATATATAAAGCATCGCTTAGTCCAGGGAGAACCCTGGGAGGTGTTCTTGTACTGGCTGATTGGCGTCAGCTGTTAGCGGAATCCTTTATGACTGGCTCGTTTGCAGTTGTGTAGTTATTATGTTCCAGTCATTTAAAGCCCTTGACATTATAACCTGACAGATATCAATGTCCCTTCTATTAAAACAACAAAATAACTTCATGATCTACCTTCTGTTTCTCCACTTGCATATAGTGATAATGTACATGAGGGAAAAGATTGATTGGATGAATACAGAGGATAGAGATGGAAGTTACAAAAATAAACTTACTCAGGGCTTGGCTGGGAACTCCCTGTTTATTCTATGGCAAATTCAATGAAAGACTGACATTTACTTCTGCTGTTACTCAACTTTTTCCACCCCACCTCTGCCAAAAGCTCCTCTTTATTAAATTCCAGCCAGTTTGACACTCTGTAGTATAGTTACAGTAAGTAAACTATATGTTACTTATACTTCTTTTGGGACATTTCTTACAGTTTAAATTCAACTTTCATGATTCCTTGTATCTCCTCCTCTGTTGTGGCTGTGTACACGTATGCATGTGTTTCCCCTGAAAAATGGTTAGTGTGATTTATAGGGAAGTTGCAGACTGTGGAGAGACTCTGGTTTCAGCTTTGAAGTTACAGCAACCACAGGACCTCTGGCTAACACACACACACACACACACAAGGACCTGTGGATTAAACACACACTCCCAGTTGCTATGCCAGAATCCTAGAAGAAAAAAGTGTCAGCATGGGAGAGATGTGATGGCCAAAGAGAATGAGAGAGAGAAAGATGGCTATATAAAGAGCCTAAAAAAATCTAAAAATAAATAAATAAATAAAAGAAAAAAAGGTGGGATAGGGGAAAAGAGGGGGGGGGGGGGGAATGGTCCCTACGCATGGAGGTAAAAGAACCCCTTGTTTCTTTCAACAAAGTCACATTCAGCTCTGTGTAGTTCAGTCTCTTTAGTTTGGTCTAGCTTGTCACCAGTTCCCAGGCGCTCCATATCTTCCACGCTTCAGCGAGAGAAAATCCTCACTGTAACTGTCATACTGTAGGTAAATGTTTTACATATGAAAAATAATTATATGAAAATTACACAGCACTTTGCAAAATATAGAATTTATGAAATAAGATATTAAACAAGTAATTTGATTACATAGAAATTAAATATAGAATTGAAATCTGTAAAATTCATGAAATTACTCAACTAATATAAAGAGCCTCAGACATTATATCAAGTTTTAAATACTGCCCAGTTTTTCATGTTAAATACTAAATAATAGGTGTATATTGTAGCTCTTAGTGTAAAAGTGAAACAGTACAATAAGAAATATCCATTTTAAAATAACACTAAGCTGTCGCTTTAAAAGCTGATGAAGTAATCAATGGTGTGAAAAATACTTGCGTTGAGATTTGGAGGTTTTCTTAAGATATGACTGATGCATGTGAGACTGGACATTTGTATCTGTGTGTGGCATTTTTTTGTGGCATGCTAAGAATGTGTAAGAACACACACACACAAGCTGTTGTGCTTTTACATCAAAGTGGTGACATGTTGCACTCCACTTCAATAAGAGGTCAATCCTAGCAGATCACCCACCATCAAAGCAAAGTGTCATTCATTTTTGTGTGTGTGACACTGAAAGAGACTGAAGGAGAGTGATAGAGAGGGCATGTGTTTCTGTTTCACAAGGTCAAATGAGCCTGCTAGCTCTATCTGTCAGTGAGTTCACAAACACACTTTGAGGCAAGTCAACGACCTTACCTGCTGAGTTAGCCATGTTTCAACATATAGACTTTAGGAACTAGCCCATACTAAAGCTGGCTTTATGGTCGAGCGGACATCATCCACTTCCAGGGATGCGCGTCTTAGAGGACTCCACAGCAGCGCATCTCTTATAGGTCAAAACCCCTCTCTGTCCAGACAGACACATTTGCGGGACTATAAATCCTGCGTAAGCCAGTGGACACCTGTAAGTGTTGATGTCTGATAGCATACTATGGAGACTTGTGCAAAAATGTTCTTTAAAAAACAACAAAACATATCTTCCCAATGATGAATTGCAGTTTGTTGGCCTGGACCATTCAGGTGATCAGTAATGATCTTAAAATATCAATTGTAGCTGCCCATGAATCTTTGGATGGCAACTTAAGCTCCATCATTCCACAGGGAGAAAAATTATATTATATACAAGTAACATACAAAACAGTTGCCAGTCTTCCCAGGAGTGGAAATAGACCAAATGTGGAGATGTTTTACCATAATGAAACAAACACAGCATATAAGCACAAAGACCTCATACCAGCTGTCTGGCAGTGGAATGGGGACATGATAATGGGGCCACAGGAACTGAGCACATTGCAGTCACTGAGTCTGTATACCAAAGAATTGTAGAGTCATAAAGCAAGACGGTGATGTCAGGCACAGCAGCAAATCTGCAACAGTATGGCTTTAAGCAAGAAAAAAAATCAAGCTGTTGCAGTAGTTCAATCAAAGACCTGAACTCAACCGGATATGGTGTGGGGACCTTAAAAGAATTGTGCATAAACAAATGTCTGCAAACCTTTAAAAACTGAAGTAATGTTATAAAGTATGAGCCAAAAATACTCCACAATGTGAGAAACTGACAGAGTAACACAGAATACAATTACAGGTAACATTTTTTTTATTAAAATTGTTCTATAAGCACGGTGGCGTTGATTAGCACTGTTGCCTCACAGCAAGAAGGTCCTGAATTCAGTTCCATCATCAGGCAGGGGTCTTTCTGTGTGGAGTCTGCATGTTCTCCTCGTGTTTGCGTGGGTTCTCTCTGGGTACTCCACTTCCTCCAGCAGTCCAAAGACAGGTAGTTAGTGGGGTTAGGTTAATTGGTCATTCTAAATTGCCCATAGGTGTGAATGTGGGTGCAAATGGTCGTCTGTCTCTCTATGTTAGCCATGCGACACACTGGCCACCTGTCCAGGGTGTACCCTGCCTCTCGCCCTATGATAGCTGGGATAGGCTCCGACCCCACATCACACTAACAACGATGAGCAGAAGAGACTGCATGGATGTTCTATAAAGCTGCTGAACCAATAGCTGGTCTCTGTCTGTTTTTCACACACTGTTTCTGCATTTTGGGTTCGTTTTAGTCAAATAAATAATTAAATGGTGTAATATGTCATGTGCTGTTCATCTGAGGTGGTATTTACATAATTTTAGAACGGAGTAAGAAGCTGATTATTTTTCATTATGTCATCATATGTATGATTTTTTCAAGTGACTAAAAATACAAATTATTTCAGTAACCTTTTGTTAAGGAAGCACCTTCTCCAGGTCCAGACGGCTTCCCTGCAGAATTCTACAAAGAATT
>NW_005187433.1:650638-655354 GCF_000239375.1 Pundamilia nyererei | reverse complement strand
AAAAAAAAAGAAATGCAGGTGTTTTCTAAAAAGCAACACTGGAGCCTTTATAGGAAAGGTAATTTGAATGGCATCGATTAAAAAAAAAACTGTCCAGTACTAGCTGGAAATGAGCAATTGTGGTTTGGTAAGTCCTCTTCCATGTTCCTCTCCTGTGATATCATGCCTTTCGTAAGCTACTTCATCTTATTGCAATAAAAAAGAACTGTGCAGTTGAATGCAAAACGGGTGAAAACATACTGAGTCAGTTAGTAATAAAATGATTAGTCAGTTTATATCACTTGAAGAGCTGTACAAGGATGCCAGCATTTCTCTGGCTTGCATCTTGTTCTGCATAAGTGTTTTTGTTTCAAGTCTTTGGTCTTTGTGGGAAAATTCATAGTAGAAAAGAAAAAAAAAGCACATTAAAATGTATACTGTTCAGGTACTTTTTCCATCACCATGGGGGACTTCCAAGGGACTAATCCTTGAGAGGATTGCTCAATCAAAACCAGCTGAACATGAATATTTGTTCCAGAGCTGCCTAATTCTAATCATTCAGTCATCCCAAAAGTTGGTTTACTTGAAAAAGTTATGATTTTAGGTCAGCAATGCTCAGTGTTTGACCTTGGTGTCTATTTTACACAATTCTTGCTGTACAGAAAGGTATTTATGCATCACAAATGTAATTATTTACAGAGGAAACTCCTTGTTTACTGCCCTACTTTCTTTGTTTGGACTGTGAATGTTTGTTTATCCATTGGTTTGTATGTATGTGCAGAGCTTCATTACAATGACATTTTGTTTCAGAATTTAAAAAAAAAAACATGCCCACAAGAACCAGTTTAACAACAACATTACTGACTAACTCAGTAAAAGGAAGTACTGGTGTTCATTTGTATTGTGTGAGATTACACTCATATTATCCACTTGTAAACTTTGTTCATTTTGTTCAAAATTTTAGTATTTTGTTAAGCAACTCAAATTCTCATGAAAAAATCCACAGGTAGTAAAAAAAGAAAACAAAGAGCTAGCGCTGAATGAGATGTGTTCTGCTCTCAGAAAGAAAGCTGAGTCACGTTCAGAGATCCTATGAAAACATATATTCTGGCCAAGGCAAACAAAGCAGAGCCTTTTAGGGAGAAAGGGACATAAAATAAAATGAATTTTTTTTTTGTACCCCTCAAATAATTCACTTGTATCACTGTGAATTAAAAGTGAAGAAAACCATTCAACAGAAAGTATTATAGCTGTGTGTGACACAAAAACAGGTTGTGGCTGGAAAGGGGGAAACAGAGAGAAAGAGAGACTGGTGTGCATGACCCTGAACACTATTTTAGCTAGAAATTTCTTGCTTTGATGTTTATTGATATTAAGAGAGAATTCTGGAGTGATTCAAGGAGGCGGCTTGTGGACAGCTATCAGACTGCAAGATTACCATTTCAATTAACTGGAAACTCACACATGCAACAGTTTTCCTACAAATAGAATTTAAATAGGATAGTCAAAGGAGAAAAAACACCAAAAATTTTACCCTTGTATTCCAAAGGCTAGTATTAATAATACCAGCAGTCCTTTAGTCTCCTGTAGTTTCCATTTACCCAGGTCTTTGTCTCTATAACAGGAGTAAATCATTGGTTCCATAGAAGTTTCTGGCACTCTTTGTTTTTATCACTTTCATCACTGGTTCAGTCTGAGGTCAGGGGAAAAACACAGCGTGTTCCTTTCTCCCACAGTCATCCTTTGCTGGTTTTCTCTCCAAGTCTCTGCTTGTAGATCAAAAAATAAAACTTTTTTTTTAAAACTCTAATAGTCTCCCTCTACAAATTTTACAAAATGTCAACAACAATATGTTTTCTCTTTCATAGTTTCATTACTATCTGTTGACCAAAAGTAATATCTTGCAGCCAAATTATGTGACATGATACCTTGAAGTGAACTACATGTGTGTCTTAGCTCTCAGGAGATAGATAGACATAGACAAAGAGAAGAGGAACTACGTTTACCAAATGGGACATCCTCACAAGTAACAACACCACATTCAGGAGCCAGAGGTTGCTCTTGGCATGCAGGGTCTCAATGGTGCTATTATGTCTGGAAAGAATATTAATAATAGAATGCTACATTTCAGTAACGACTAACAAATCCCATGGACAGATATAGTAATTGTGACCTTATATAGTTCTTATTCCTGATAATGTAGGAGCAACTATAACTGGGGCGCTGCTTGTATACAGCAAATATTGTATTTGAACCAGACAGTCCCGCGTCTTTCCTAAAGTCTCCACTGTACAGTCCAATCAGATCACTAGACCAGTAACTAACTATGTCAGACTGTATGGGTGTTGCCATCCGTTAAATCTTTACAGAGGATACAGCTGTGGTTCCTTGCTCAAAGTCTCACTGGGACCTTCTTCTGTCCTCGCTCTGAGAAGCATTTGAAGGATTGCGACATCCCCGATGGCAGCAGACCTTGATCAGTTTCCAGGTCAGGAGCTTGAGGACAAGAGGGTCGAGGACAGGAAGAAGTATAATTAACTGCACAAGTATAATTTCTCCCTCCTCCCTTCCTCTCCTCTGTTTCATTTTCCACGTGCCCACTCTCACTCACAGTCTGTCTGAATCACCAGTATGACAAGGTACAACTACGGTATTATCCAGTATCAGTATCATAGGTTATGATGGAGTAACTGCAGGTCTTGATAAGTTCGATTTCACAAAATTAACATTGTGCACATCTTTCTTTTTCATTATTGTTAGCCTATCAGTTACTCTATGTATTTCTTTTCTTTCTTCTCTCTTTCATCTTGCTATTCCTGTTTAGCATGTATTGTTAATAATTTTATCCTGTATTAGTTAATAATTTGCCATTCTGACTGATTACTTTTTTAATAACCAAACATAGTGGTTTCCTTTTGTAACAAATACAGCACTAGCCAACACTTCCATTTTCCTTGCAATAACAGACCAACATGTAAGAAATAAAAATAAAAATGACTTAACCCTTTTCTGTAGGTGGGACACACAACACTGGAAGATTCAGTTAAATAGATTTACTTCCCTGCTCCCAATTGCAGTATCATGTGTGGGACACAGAGACACTTGAAAAGTGAGTTGTGTATGAGGTAGACTCCAGAGTGGAAAACCAGGGTTTTGGAAACACGATTTCCTGTGGAAACAGTGATGTAATGTGTCTTTCACAGTTTCATATGCATCACACACGCACACACATACACACACAGGCATTGTCTGTGTAAATTTCTTGTTGCAGTCACTCTGTTAATGTCATTAACATGGCTGTTTTTGTCAACTGAGCTGTATACTGCACTGGTTTATGGTGGGATTTTGGACTTTACTACAGTGGTTATGGAAGAAAGTTTGTCAGCACAATTCATTTGAGACTGATAAAACACAGGAGCAAATTCTCAAAAATCTTATAAATCTGTTATGTGCCTTTTTGGTGAAATACCACAAAGTTATTATTCTTTTCTTAATTGTCTTAATTAGGGTTTATTTTAAAATCTATTGGTTAATTGCACCTTAATTGCGTATCATAAGGTGTGTATTAAAGGTGAGAGGACCCAAATGCAGCATGTGTGAGACAATGGCAATTTTATTTATATACCACATTTCTTTACATGTAAATTCAATGTGCTTAACATGAGATACAAACATAAAAACCTATGTAGGTGTACAATGCCTTAAGGCAATTGAAGTAACAAAATAGACAAAAACTACAACATACATACACACACACACACGCACAAACACAGTTATTAAATGCAACTCTGTGAAAATTAAAAAATAAGTTTTGAGTCTGTTGTTTCAATTAACCTCAGGTCACCAGGCAGCTTGTTCCAAAGAACAGGATCACAGTAACTAAAAGCATCATCAGCTCACTTAGATCAAATTCTGGGAATAGTTGGAAGGTCTGCACCTGATGACCCGAGAGGCCTAATCAGGTTATAGACACTGAACAACTCAGACATGCACTGGGGGTCCAAAGCTTTATGAACTAACAGAAGGATTTTAAAAGTAATTGAGAACTAGGAGCCAATAAAATGACTCCAGTACTGGGATAATATGTTTCAGTTTCCGTGTATGTTGGTTAAAGTTGTCCTGACTTGCTCACTGTGTTTCAGAGAAAGGGATGATAAATGTGAACAAATATTTCAGTCTCGTCTCTGTTCATTTCTGAGAAGTTTCAAGAGATCCAGCAGTTAATGTAATCAATGCAGCTCACTAGTTTATAAATAGGGGTTAGGTCATTGGAGGAAAATAATAGACACAGCTGTGGATCATCTGGATGGTAGGATTTATTGTGATGTAAAACATCCAAAGGTTAAACAGCTGGGGGGAGGGGAGGGGCTAGGAATCTACAAAACCTTGAGTGAAACTTAAATAGAAGAAGAATAAATGCTAGGGTGTGTAAATAATCTCTAAATCTCTAAAAATAATCAAGAAAAACACAGAACAAGGAACCACAAGCAAACGAAATAGAAACCAGGGGTCCGTTCTTCGTACCTCGCTAAGTAAGTTAGCTGGATTTGATTGTTGACGATTTCGTGTGATCTTGGATCGTTCGGTTCCCCGAAGCTCATCCGGGACTTGCTGTCATAGCAACAGATCCGTAAGCGTAAACCTGCTCGGGAGCAGGCTTACTTTATGTAAACAGGATTAGATCGCGGGCACTCAGGTATGTCCGCTCCATTTATACGAAAGCAACAGTGATATTTT
>NW_005187433.1:642224-649363 GCF_000239375.1 Pundamilia nyererei | reverse complement strand
AAAAAAAAAACAACAACAACAACAACTAAACAAAACATATAAAAATCTCCAAAAACCACCCGAATCCCAGGGACAGGGAATTGTTTTAACAAGCTTGATGGTACTAGCCACCCACAGTCTGTCAAGGCTTTCCACACCTGGAGAAAATGATGTTGAGAGTTATTAGACTAGGATACAAGATGAGGTGAGGCCAACATAAAAGCATTAAAATAATCAAGAATTGATGAGAACACAAATTAATATAGCTATCAAAGTGGGTTGTCAGAAAAGCATGAAGGAGGATCTATGTGGGGGTTTACTAATAAATACAAAATCAGAAGCTCACAGACAATATAAATGCTGGCAGGTTGACTAGTTGGCTGGCAAAGAAAATGAAGGCAGCAGAGATTAAAAAAAAATTGGCAAGAGTTCAGAGCAAGAACAGAAAAAGTATGGCTGGAATTCTAAATTCTCAGCCAGAGTGGATCTGGAGTGCTCTTGTAATGTTAGTGAGGGAAAAGGTGAGTTGACTGGGTGACTGGAAGAAATGAGGCAGGTGAGTGTATCACCTGGGAGAATCTGGTGGGTTCAAAAGGTGATGCAAGGGAAACAAAAAAAGAGTCAGGAGTTAGCAAACTCCAGTTGCTAATGGTTCAGACAGGCACAGAACAACAGCTGTGTGTTACAGTTCCCCTTTCATTTTGATGGGTACAATTTTAAAGAGCCCCATGACGTAAGGGAAAACACACTGACCACTTCACATGCACAACAGACCCATACCACACATATGCCATCAGTGATGATGATGGGTGCAACGTTAGACATGTCAAACTGGAGGCCCAGGAATCTAGTGACAATGCCTAAAACACCGTAAGCAGTGTTACAAAAGTAACTGGACTGAAATGTTTTGACTATGTTCTAAGCCAAGAAGGTGAACTCAGTCAAATAGATATGCTGTCTCCGAGACAGAGTTGGAAAACAACTCTAGTGAAAACTAATGCAGACACACACAACTGTGTTTTAGTATATAATGATAGTACTGGATAACTGTGCACATTAACCCTTTAAAACCAGTCAGTTTTAAACCCCTGTAGAACTGCAACCACGTAAGCTAGCGCAATAATTTTTTTGCATATGAAACCGGAGGAGTTGTACTTACATCTTATTCCATTAGTTTGCCCTAGGTCACGGTTTCCTTCCACATATAGCTTTGCAAAAATTGCATAAAAAGCACTTGAAGCAACAAAAACATAATATTCCAGAAACACGCTTTGTCGATCTGATCAGCTGTTCGTAACACTTCATAAGTTGTCAGCACGAACTATCGCATGTCCGCCATTACCTGCCCAAAACCGTAAGTGACGTCATTTTCGCGGAAAATGTAGTTTTTTACCTTTGGGGCCTTATAAGCCTATACTGCTGTTTTTAAAAGTCATGTTTGTTTTTATGCTTTTCTGAATAGTTTCTGGGATGCTTAGAACTCAAATTGCACTGCTGGAAATAGTTTATTTTGATGCACATGCTGTTTTTTGTTGTTTGTTTGTTTTTGTTTTTTGCAAATTTGCATTATTATATTTATTTTCATTTTTCCCGAAGGATATAAAAATTGGTGTATCTCAAAAATAAAACTATGAAGACACTTAAAATAAGTTTCCTGCTGTTGGAAACTATTTTGTGCAACTTTTTTGTATTTACAGTTTTGAGAGATAAACCTCTTAAATTTCTCTAACTAAAAATATGTGTAAAAAAAACCAAAAACGATTTTCAATTTTTTTGTAGTTTATTGCACTTCTTTGCAATTTTTGTAGTTATTATGCACTTAATGCATACATTTTATTAAAGTTTGGGCTATAATGGTTGTATTGATGTCTAGCAACTTGAAATGCTCCCAAAAATGGCACTACAGCATGTAAAAATATAAAGATAAGCTCTGGTGGACTTGGTTCTATGGTAGGTCTTAAAGGGTCAAATAAAGGGAGCTGGGACTCGGCCCTGGTTGCTTTTTCCAGCAATGTAAAACTTTAAACTAGGTCAGCTTTCAACAGACTTAACTGTATATAGAAAATGGATGTAGCCAAAATGGCTTCAGCTATTTTAAAGACTTCTGTGTGTGAAGTTTAGCATGTTGCTTTTCACCATCTTGCTTTTGTAGGGAGGCAATACAGTGCAAAGTTATCAGAAAAAAACTGGCTAACGTTTATAGCAACATGCATACTACTACTGCTACTACTAATAGTGGTTCTGTAGTGCACAACATAGTGGTCGTGGTTAGCATTGTTGCCTCACAGCGAGAAGGTCTTGGGTTGAAATCAGCTGGCTGGGCCCCTAATGTGTAGAATTTATTATGTTCTCCCCTGTTTCCTCCTCACACTCTGCAGTCCAAAGAGGCATGGGTTAACTGGTGATTCTAAATTGTTTGTGAGTGGGAATGGTTGTCTGTCTCTGTGTCAACTCTGTCCAGGGCATACACCGCCTCTTGCTAAGATAGGCTCCTACAACCATTAATTGGATAAGTGGAAGAAAATGAATGGATGGATAATAATGTGTTACAGCTTAATATTGAGAGGATGTTTCTGTCAAATAATTATTGTAATCTCAGTTGTGGAAAAATGTCAGAACAACAAATGTGGCCAAGAGGTTAAATCCTCCACAGTTGTCAGGCACTATAAATACATGATAATCCACCATGTTGAGATTGTTGAGATATTTTCATACTCAGTGAAAGTGTTGAGTCCAAGTATTATCATGGTTAAAAAGATTTCTACTAGCCCAAAGCTTTCTGCTGGTTCTGCTGTCAATTCACTCTTTGTTTTTTCTCCTTTTGCCCCAAAGCAAAAGCACTTCTACTACTGGAAATGTACTCACAGAAGAAAAGATTTTTCTTGGAAAAGATATTTGCTCTGAAGAACAACTCATGTAAAAAGATTTTATGACCTCGTCATAGCTTTCAAATCCATAGTTGATCCCTCAGCTGCAAGGTTAAAGAAAATGTTTGGCTTCAAATGCCCCCTAGACAGCTGTTTGTGGCTATGCTTTATTGATATCCCGTTTCAACCTCTGATCTGATCAATTTCAAATTTAACCTTAATTAATGTCTTTGAATGTCACTTGAACTCCAGTGCAATAATTCCACATTTCATTGCCTGTGCTGTGCAGTTCTCTTTTGCTAACTTGCCAAGCAGCAAAAATGTCTCTTTCTTCCTGTTTTCAAAATCCCAGGTCATTTATTTGAGCTTGATGGATAACTGTTCAGACCACATTTATGCAAGAAAAGGATAAAAATGATTAGTTTCATTTTGATGTCTGTGGGTGGCGTGGTTAAGTCATTCCTCCCTTACTCACTCTGGCTTGAGCTTTCCATTTTGCCTCACTGGCACGAATTCAGCTTACAGTCCATGACCTCTATGTCTGTTTCTTTTCCTGCTCCCTGTTTTTTTTTTCTCAGTTTCTTTCCATATCTCTGTATTTGCTGTCTTTCTGCATACAGTACAGTTCCCACACTTCTTTGTCCTTCTGTTCATCAGTTTCATTTATTTCCACTGATTTCATTTAATTTGTCTTAATTACATATTGGCTTATCATGCTCTGTGTATTCCCTGCTATATTTCATCTTAACTTATGACAGCTTTATTGTTTCACTTTCCTTCTGTTTTTCAATGTACTTCTCATATTTCTTCTCTACTGTTTTCATATTTTCTCTGTTTCTGCTGCCCGCCTCTCCTCGTGCTTGACCTCAGCAATCCATCTCGCCTTTTATTTTCTTGATGTCTCACTGTTACTAAAACACACGCTTACAGACACACAGGGGAAAGTAAAGAATGTGAACTCTGAAACGCTGCCATAGCATGCATTTCCCATCTGAGAACTGGCTCTCTACATTTTAGTTATTACACAGATATGACTTTCAAAATTAATTTCTGCTCTCAGCTGTGACATATCACATCACAGAAGCTTCAAAAGTGTTCCAATTGTGGTTAATAAAATTAATATTTGTGTGGTGAATTTCCTGGGTGAGTAACACTAGTTCACTCTCACTTCCACCTCATCTGAAAACAACATACACTGTGTGTGTTTGTGCTCTGTATGTGTGTGTGCATGTGTTCAGAGTGTACAGACTACGATTGTTCTCCCTGGGTGTTAGCTTTCGGTGCAGGAAGTGCACATTCGGGTCAGAAGGGGGGATCTAGGCACGCTTAGTCTGCCCACATCTGTTCAAATACCAGAGACTCTTGACACACAGGAAACGTGTGCAACTTTGTGCACGTGTGTGTGTGTGTGCGTGCGTGCGTGCATGCGTGCGTGTGTGTGTGTGTGTGTGCCTGCGCAGAGCCAAGGACTTGCTGTAGAAGACTCTCTTTGTGAGCCTAATTTATAAAAATATTTGACAATTCCCTGCATAACAAGTTCCCATAATAAGTAACTGAGGGAAATTTATCACGTACCTGAGTATAAAAAAAGCACAGACACAAAAAACAAGCATTGAATAATATGTTCCAGGCCACTAATAGTTTTTTAAAGTCTTTCCAAAAGTAGTAGTTATGGAAAAGAGAAAAATAAAAACAAGGAAGAAAAAAGATTCATAACCAACCATAATAAACCATAAAACAAATACAGGGAGTATCACAGAGTTTACATTTTATTCACCTACCTACATGTATTGTAACTTGTCTGTACATGTTTTTAAATGTACACCAGTTACTGAATTTTTGAGATGCAGTTATAATTTTCCTGTTTGGTATTATTTCCGATTCTTATTTAAGTATTTAAAATATGAAAAAAAAAAAAAACCTGTTGAACGGTTTTTCCAGTATAATGTGTCACTCCTTTAAATATAGATTAACAAAATTAAAGACCTTTAGTCAGACTGGATTGCTGGGTGCTTGACTCTATACACCTGCAGCCATGGGATTGAAAGCACCTGGAATCAAAGATGATTCGTAGATGATGGTGAGGTTCAATATTTTTGTCTATATTGTGTATTTAACAATTTGCACAATCACAAAAAGTCAGTAATATGCAGTGCTTTCACCACAACTTCTCCAGTCCAGAGCATTTAAATAATAGTATTTTCTGGGATCAAATACAACCCCAGCTTCAAGAAATCTCATACACTGTGTAAATCATAAATAAAAACAGAATGCGATGATTTGCAAATCTCACAAATATTAATTTTATTCACAACAAACCACAGAAAACATATCAAATGTTTGAAATGAGAAAATTAAACTTTTTATGATTATATCAGCTCATTTTGAATGGGATGTTAGAGTAACCCCTATAGACATATTTACTAGTATTTTTTCACGTTATATTCCAACACCCCTTGAACACACCTTAATTCGTCGTAGTCCCGTGACTGCAACATAAGCACAGCTGCTGAGTAAGCAAACAAGGCAGAGCAAGTCACGTGGTAACCACTCCAACATTGTCAAAAAAAAAAAAAAAGAAAATCTAAAGCCGGTCGGAGTAGTTGAACTGTGTGTGAAATGGAGTGTTATATTTTTAATTTTACTGCCTATTTGATTAAGCACTTTCACAAATGCACCGAAATAACGTAAGATGCACTTTTCTTTTAGTTGTACATGTTAATCAGTGCCTTTTATGCACTTTGTCATTTCAGTTATGGGTTATTTATATTAATAAGTTGCTTGAAATTAATTAAGTTCCAAACATTTCATAATTTGATTACACATGCCTTAAAAGGGGGTATATAAATATATTTGATCATAATTCTGTAAAGCAATACAATTTTTAAAACAACATTGTAGATGATTTTGAATGACATCTCATTTTATTTAGACACAACTGCAGGAACTATTTTGTTCATTGTTCTGTACTGTATGTGCAGACTGGGTTTTTTGTGATTCTGGAGCCTGTCCCGAAGTTGGTTCCGGATACTGATGGCGAGCCAGACCCTGTGAAAACTCTGGATGCAGGAGTAGATCTACAAACTGAACCACTTCAACTAGCAGGATTTCAGATAACCAAGAACAAAACCACTTACTTCCAAAATCAATGTAGGACGCCTGTGCTCTTTAGACCCTCACGTGGCAGTGCATTTGAAACAGTTATGATTCTGTCATGAAAATAACTGCACAGGCTCACAGACTGCATACAATCCTTCTGTTGTTGAAATTCTTTTTGGAAAACATGGAAGCAACTGGACCATCTACCTTGTTATCAACCCTCAGTTCAAAAGCCTGCAACTTGAATTTGTATCAGTGCCTATGGAATTACCAGCTTGCACATCTCTCCAGATGATGTCTAGTGAAGGCTTTTGATATTTCAGAAAGACAATATAGTTAACAACATGGTTTCATAGTAGGATAGGCCAGGTGCAGACCTTTCACCAACTGTAAACATTTGGTGCATCATGGAAAGAAAAATATGACAAAATGGAGCCAGGACTGTTGAGCAGCTAGAATCATCCAGCTAGAATTCTTGCCAGACAAGAATGGGGCAACATTCCTCTCCCAAAAGTCCAGCAACAGTTCCCAGACATTTAAAGGCAGTTGTTAAAAGAAGAGGGGATTCTACTTTAAACAGTGGGAAAAAATTTTCAACATGTTTTCAATGTTATGTTTTGTGTTGTGAATGTAATACATGTTTGTAAGATCAGTAAATGTTTCTTTTCCAAGGAAATTCTCTTTAATTTAAGAAATTTGTATTTCAATCAGTT
This sequence comes from Pundamilia nyererei, assembly GCF_000239375.1. Taxonomy (NCBI): domain Eukaryota; kingdom Metazoa; phylum Chordata; class Actinopteri; order Cichliformes; family Cichlidae; genus Pundamilia; species Pundamilia nyererei. The sequence continues at coordinate 642,705 of NW_005187433.1, read as the reverse complement.
TCACTGACCATCTGTCACTTGTGATTTTTGTTCTTTCTGCATTTAGTCTTTTGCTCTTCTTTCCATGTTATGGGTTGTATAACCCTATTAAAAGGTTCCATAAGCTTTTCATTGTATTTTTTAATCCATCAATATATATTTATAATATATGAAAGATGATGAATATTCTCCATGCCTCTCTCGACATATCACATGTCAACATTAAAGTTCAGATACCTATGTGGGCTCAAGCATGGCCCTGGATGGATGGAATGATGAAAGATACCTATTATTTCAAAAACATGTATGTACCGGCTCACTCCTGATGGCCGATTGCCGGGGCCTGGCACCTGTGGCCTGGCTGGGCTCCTTCCGGGGGGTAGGATGCCCTCAGGCCTCTGGCCTCTGGGCCTGAAGCTCGGTCCTCTCTGGCACAGCTGGCTGCCGGCAGAGCCCGCGGGCACGCCACTGCAACCCCCTCTGGCCTCTGCTCCATAGCTGC
>NW_005187433.1:638758-641531 GCF_000239375.1 Pundamilia nyererei | reverse complement strand
GCTTGGCATCTTTCTTGGCCTTAAGACAACAATTCTGATGGCTAAAGATCCAAAAGAACAAAATACTGCTATAAGGAAATGAAAAATAACTGCATTGCAGTGCTAAACAGATTTATACTGAGAGCAAATATTGTTTACATATACAGTTAATATTATTCAAATATGCCATTGTAAAAAATTTTACAATACAGTTAATCCAAATTCTGCAAAAAGAATGTAAAAAGATTTAATTTTTGTGCAGGACTGTTCAGCCAAATCTGCAGCAAAGATGCCTTTTTGAAATATACTGTAGTTGTATATTGCTTGTCAAGCACAAAATAATTGACACCAGAGTCTGCAAAATACAACCTTTAATAACTTTATAATTGTCATTTTTAATGAGGTGCCATGTTGTGCTGAAGCTTTGTAACATGTTTCCGCCATGGTGTCTGCATCATTTTTTGCACACACCAAATAGATTCGCAGGCTTTTGTAATAGCAATAAAAGCTGTCTGCTTTAAACACACCCAGTCAATTAGGAGTCAGTTAAAATGTCGACAACAGGAGGGAAGGGAGTGGAAGCGTTACAAGGGAAAAAACATGGATGCACTGAATGTGAGGAAGAAAAAGGAGGGCAGGGATGATATAGGAGGGTGTTGGAATTGGATGGGAACAAAAGGGAGGGGGGGGGAACAGGAGTGATGAAGAATCGGTAAAGGTTCTAATGTGCAGCCAAAACTAGCATAATGGCTATACCAAGAGGAGAGGAAAGGAGGAGATCAGATAAATGTGTAGTAAATGTTGAAGACAAGACAAGAAAGGAGGACATAACAGGAGATGAGATAAAAGAAACTTTTAAGAAGGGAGGGATAGTGGTATGATTATGGGAATAGACCTTTGATATTTAAAGATCTCTTAAATAAATAATCTGTCAACACTAGCCTGAAAAACAAAGGGCAGCGCCACAAATAGAGTATAACGCACAAGCTGAGTAAGTGCCCAAAGTATGATACTGTGGTCCTCCACCCCTGTTTCGCCACGTTTACGGGGACTCCATTTAATCTTGGGAAAGAAAAGCCCTGACAGTCTAACTGGAGCCGGGGGAGAGACCAAATACCCAAGGTAATAGGTGACATTAACTTGTGAACAATACAAGGGAAAAGCACTAAAATTGCTTCATTGATTTGGGTTAGTGCTTTAGCTAACATTAGAATTATTTCAAGGATGATGGGGGAGACAACCAGTGGGGGTTGGATGATGTGAAATTCAAGCATCTTTTTACAAGATAAAGTAAGATAATTCTGCTCATCATTAACATTATCACAAAAGAAGATTTCTTCTTCACAAGAATAAGAACAAAACATTTGCGTATTACAATTCATACTCTGGATCTACTTTTCAAGGTGATATGCTTCTTGATAATGGAGTCTAAAAAAGTGATCTAAGTACCTGTTCTCATACTTTAACACTCATAAAAAAAGGTCCTCCCATATGGATCACCCTGTGGTCAACTCAAAGATTTGTTTTGAAAACAAACTCCTCGTTGCACAGAGTGAGACAAGCCCAGTGGACATTATTGGTCTAAATGTGACATCTAGTGGATATTTCATTTCATTTCATTAAGTGCTTTTAAATCTAAACCACGAATCCTTGAGGTCAAGTCCATAACATGTAACTGTTTCAATTAGATTGATTGTCATTTTAACTGACTTTTTTATTCTTATTTGAATTTTATTTTTTATTTGTATTCTTTCACTTATTGTTGCATGTGTGTTGTTGCTGCCTGTGTTTGAGTAATTTCTGTAACTGTGAGACATCTGCTGCTGCCTATCTTGGCCAGGTCTCCCTTGAAAAAGAGGTTTTTAATCTCAATGGGATCTTCCTGGTTAAATAAAGGTTAATAAATAAATAAATAAAAAATATCAGGGTTTTATACTACTTATATATATAAGTAGTATATAAGTAATATGTAAGTGGTACAGGGTGGGCTTTTAATTTATTAATGATATCACCATGACAATACAAAAGTGCATGAGACAGTGAAATAAAGCATGAATAATTTTACATTGCTATAATAACATATGAACGACTAAAACTTAGTTAAAAAAGAAAAAAGTACAGACATTTTATATGTTGAACAGTTATATCCAAATCTATTTTACAATATCATCAACAATGTTTTCAGCTTAGTGCTGTGTGTTGCTCTGAGTTTTTGTCCTGCTGATGTTTATTTTTTAAAATAAAGACGTTTATTCTAAGGCCAAAATCTCACTTTAAGAAATATGTAAAAATTTTACAGTCTTTTACTTTTCGTTGACTCTTTCTAGTTAAACATAGAATCCATCTACATACTTGTTTCTGACGGTCTGTAAACTCAGTTCTATTGAAAGTTTAGAATGCTAAACATGCGCAGCAATTGTCCAAAATGGAAACAATAGTGGTTATTTAACATTTTCCTACTTTCAGTGAAAACAGTTTTATTTTTAAAGGTTTATAATATAAAATAATTATGTGAGTAAAAATTTTATTTTATTTTTGAAGCATTATTATGAACAAAAGAGTAAACCATGGTTTACCTTGGTTACCCATGGTAATACATTTAATAAAAGCAGTTAAAAGAGAAAGTGGATTCATATTTTGAAAAAAAAATTACATTAAAATGTTTCATTTGACACTGGTATAAACAACAATCAGTCTATGTTTTCAGGTTTGTCTTGTGTGCTGCTGTGTGTCTCTGTCCTGCTGTCTTCTGCCTGTGAACACACACTCTGCTGTGCTTTGTCCTCTGAGCTCC
>NW_005187433.1:622929-637201 GCF_000239375.1 Pundamilia nyererei | reverse complement strand
GCAAAAGTGGATAAAAATTTAAGAAATTAGTATTTCTTGGATTCATATTTCACATATTTCACAAAATATGAATCCATAGGCGACGGCAGAAAAAATATCCAGGTTTCCTGTAGTTTCAGGTCATTTCTCCATTTCTCCACTAGGTGTAGCTGCTACTCTAGTTTTTTTTAATATAATAACGTTGTTTTTTTGTTTTTTTAATAGACCACCATATTTATATAATTTTGTACGTTATATATGTCACCTTATCGGTTATTTGATGTACCAGTTCGTGGTTTTATTACCATTAGGTAACAACTATAACGTTACACAGAACACGGCTATTTTTGGTCACTGGTGATGTCGTGTAACAACATCAATAACGTTGGCCTGCACGTTTCACCGGTCTCATTTTATATAGCTCATGGACCCTCGTTCAGATATGGAAGACATGAAGGAAAGCTCAATTAATTATATCAATTTCTGTCATAAGTCTTAAAAAAAGACGCACTGACCTCCGAAATGTACACGTCTCATGAAGGAGAAATATTATTAAATACAGACCCAGGCTTTCTACATAGTCTCATCAAATAATATTGAGTCCCCGCCACTGGTACTAAATCCTATCAGCCCACCCCGTCATGTCCGTTTTCAAGTGTGCTGCGATGAACGTGTGCAGTGGTTCGTCAGCGTTTTATCAATGAATTCTGCGCTCCCGTGATCCAATCAGCCAATGAACAGCTCGCACCTGCAGCCGTTCACAGCTTGGTAGCTTCAAGAGGTCACTACACTTTGAAACGTGGAAGGGAGAGCGTGGTGAGTTTTTAAACAGCGACAGCATTCAGCAGGGCCTTTAAACCGATATTAGAGCAGAACGGCTCATTCTTCTTCTCCTTTTAATTACAGATTGTAATGCCGGTGAAAAATAGCAACACCGTGGGTTTGGAGAGACGCGTGGATCTGGCCTCGCTTTTCTGTATGATCGGGCGGCACGGCCCAGCCGTGGCTCTGGCCGTGATAGCCATGGTGTCCATGGTGGCAGGTTTCATCATCTACCGAACAGTGAGGGGGAAGCGGAGAAAGGCCACAGCCGGAGCCACAAGCACCGATAGTGACAGCAGGGACGCCGGAGCGGAGACGCTTATACCGCCGGATCAGGAGCCGGAGCCGAGCCCGGAGGTTTTGCGCATCACGGCGGACTCAACAGGTACAGATTCGGATGAAACGTTAAAACCTGCTGCAGTTTACTAGTGCGGGAATTTACGTATAACTTGATCTATATTATTATTTCGTAGCTTTGGTGGTAGATTCAGCTTAAGCTGCGTGCGCACAGACGTCAAAACCGAGCGTACTCCCCTTTCTTTCTGAAATACAACACTTTAAGCAGCCCATAATGGACTACAGCTCACAGTATACTGGTGTCTAGCCTTGTCACAGTCACGGCAAAAGATTAGCTCTAAAATATCAGGCAGATGTCCAAAAACAGACTTTTTTATTTTTTATTATTATTATTATTGCAAAATTGAAAAAGGCTCCTCAAACATTGTTGCATTAGTAGCTTAAAGTAAGATGACAACCTTGGAGGTCTCGCCTGTTATATGAATTGTTCCTGCAGGAACAATGCAAAGTGTCTTTAATTACTTTCAGTTTTTGTTTGAAGCACCATGAGATCTCAAAATGAATGGGCACAAGAAATGTAGCTAGAACAAGTCTGCGTATTAACATTTGATACAGAAACACTCAAACTGAAATACAATTGACTGAGGCTTTGCAAGAGGTTATGGCTAAAGAACTGTGCTGATTACTTTTAAGAGTGTTTGTTTATTTCATGAAGAATGGAAAATTGATAAGTTCCAGCAATGAATGAATACATAAATAAATAATCATCTTGCCTGATTTATGTCTGATCGTTAAGAAACTTGTCAAGTACAAGCTACTCATTCTGTCAAATATTAATAGACCATTTTAATAAAATGACTGCCAGTGATTAGTAATGACTTTAATTTTTAAGAGTGCTGTAATTTGGGTCACTTCTCATCTACTCTGACTAAAATGTATGAAGTGATCTAGATTATGCAAGTCAAATTCAGTACATTTTAGAAATAAATCAAAATAAACTTAATATTCAGTGTGTTTGTGTGTCTTTCTCCTGATGTCATAGTTGTGAAAGCTGAAGGCTGTTTAGATGTGGAGGAGGATACTGCTCTTAAAATCAGGCATCGACGTCTCACTGCTGAGAAAAAAACGCCGCCTCACCGTCAACCCAAAAGTGACTCTGTACAAGACAACAAGCACAGTGCTTCAGTGCAGCAGGTAGCCGAGCTGCATGCAGAGGAGGAAGACAAAGGTGCTGAAATTGATGTGGAAACTGATGGCACAGATGGCACTATGGAGGAAGGTGAAAATAAGGTGATACAGAGCCACAAAGAAGAACTGAAGGTAAGCGGTTATCTTTACAAATTGCATATTTTGCCACAATTAAATTCACTTTTGGTAAATGAATGATTGTCTTGGAGTACAACTGATTGTGAAATTTTGCCATGGCACATGTATTCTATTGTTCAGTTACCCTTCTGTCTAGATCCCAACAACAGCAGGCACCATTGATTAGAAACCCAGCAGCTAATGACAATGAAAGTTGGCTACCAGTGGGTGGTGAAATAATGTTCAAGGTCTTGAACCCTTACGTTATCACCAACCCATTATTGGTTGTTTTTACTGAATGTGAGTTATTGGGGTCTGAAAACAATCAGGATTTTTATTTTTATTTTATTTTTTTTAAGTGAAAGTCAAACAGATTTAAAGAAGTTAAACTCCAACTTCAGCATGAACACTAATATTGCTTCAGCTTTTCTGGATTTGTAGTCATTTGTTCCCAAAGGCAAAATAACCACTGATTCAGCTTTAATGCAATTATGCCTGTTTTGCTTAGATAGCTTTACATCTAATCTATCTTTGCTCTGTATTGGTCAAAAGCTGTGAAGTGGTTAGCTTGGCTAAAGTGATGGTGTGACTTGGCAGTCATTTTGAATGTTTTGGGGTTTTGTTTTTCCCTTCGGTAAAGCCCATATCTGAATGTCTCAGCTCACCAGCATTTTCTGTGGTTGAGCATAAAGACCACATGCATAGATTCCCCAATGACGGGCAATTTTAAACAAAAACAAAACGGGGAGGGAACGCGCACACACATTTTGACTTTGCCCCAAAACATTGCTTGTAAAGCATTTCAAAACATTCTGGCTTCATTATTGGATTAATCAATAGTGCAAACATAAACAGCATTACCACACATGATTAGCTAATGTTTCATGCTTGGATTGTTTGGCTCTTTGGGTGGAGTCTCAGAGGTTAGTTTAGGGCAGGGGTGGGCAATTCCACCTGCAGGTTTTAGATCTCACCTTGGGTCAACACACCTGAATTGCATAATTAGTTCATTACCAGGCCTCTGGAGAACTTCAGGACATGTTGAGGAGCTAATTTATCAATTTAAATCAGCTGTGTTGGTTCAAGGACACATCTAAAACCTGCAGGGACACCGGCCCTCGGGCCTGGAATTGCCCACCCCTGGTTTAGGGCAAAGACTTGCAATGGGGAAATGAGTGACTTGATAAAATCTCTGTATCTCTATGTAGTTTACATATTCTCCATTAGTTTAACTGAAATGCTAGTTTGGTGGTGGTCTTTAATCCTTCATATTTTTCTAACTATTGTGTGACTAAAACATTAAGACCTAAAGATTAATCGTATGTATTTTATGCATCTAGGTACTACAAGAAAAAGGCCAAGAGGATGATGTGCCTACTGAAATGGAATTGTCGAATAAGGAGGCCAGTCAAGAGGAGGAAAACCTTCTGGACATTTCAAAGAGCACAGCGGCCAACTTGGAAGAACCAATTGTTCATATTGAAGACATACCTGTTCCTTCCATCTGTTATTTCAAAGAAGAGAATCTTCAAGGTGTCACCGATTTCTCTAATGATTATAGCAACAATCACCATTTTCCAGAAGAAGAAAAGAAAAGTGGTGGTGAGGAGGCAGAAGAGGAGTTGGTAGATGACCAACTGACTTCTCAACAAGCTGGGATCAGCTCCACAGTGTTTGTTGAAGTAACCAAGCTGCAGGGCCAGTGTCATGAGGTGATGTTATCCTTTCAACAAAATGCAGATGAAGACAATGTGAGTGATTCAACGGATATAAACTTCAACAGTCACCTGCTACAATTGGCTGAACAAAACAATGAAAGTGAGCTTGCCTGCAATCAAGACAGTGATGTAAAAGAGGAAGTACCCACTGAGGACATTGCCTCACGTGATGAAGAAAGTAATCCTTCAAGTGTAGTGCTGGACCACACCCTGCTCTGTTTGAACCATATGATCGAACCTGAAAACGCTGATAATGGTGATTCTAGCAGTGTAGCCAATGATGCAAAGGCCCAAATCTCTGGCATTGGGGAAATCTCCAGCTTGTCATCAGATCAACAGCAACTGCAAAGCAACATAAATGAAGATGACATTTCCCAAGCTCTGGGAGTCACCAGTGGGGCTGCTCCTGTCACATCTGAAGACGGTAAACTTCCTGTACTTCAGATTCCACTGCCGTCTTTTGAGCAAAGTGAGCCGACTTGGTCATCTTCTGGTCTTGGTGGTGAGAGTGGAATTTCAAGCATGACTGTCAGCCCTGATTTGCCAGATGTTATCAGTGAATATGAAATGCCAACTGAAAATGTGGCTCTCACAGTAAAAGAGCACACTGAGGCTCAGAATGGCCTCCTTGATGATGAGGCTCGATCTGCCATGAATGAAGATCTAGCAAATGTGATATCCAGATCTTACCCATCATATTTTTCCCAGCAGACCCTCGGTGAGCAAATTGACTGGGCTAATGACAGTTCTTTAGCAGCCAATGAAGACATATTGGGACATGAAATTGAGGATCGCTACTATAGAGAGATGGAACAGGCTATAGAGCAGATGGCAGCCAATGTTACTAGCTTAACCGATGAGCTCGCAGTGAAAACAGACATGAAGGCTGATATCAAGGTTGTTGAAATCAATCAGAAGATGGAAAGGGCAGAGAAAGAGAAGGAGGAAGAGGACTATGAAAAGACTGAAATCAGTATCATGGAGGCAACTATGGACAATAATGAATGGATCACAGATGGAAACTACCAAGTTCTTCCCTGGATGAACCAGTCTGTCCCTCCTTTTGCCCAAAACCACACACAACCTGAGCCAGTTTCTACTGAAGCTGACCATTCAGGTGCTTCTGTCACAGATGCTACTTGTATAGATGCATCTCTGTCCTTGAATGATGTGAAACAGGCTATCCTGCTTTCCCCTGTTCATGAAAATGGCAAAAAGGTTGTGGCAGTCCAGCCCATGTCCCAGAATGTCAATGTGACTTTCCGCATCCATTATCTCACCCACTCACCACACCAGAAGGTGGCCATCACAGGGAGCCAGCAAGAGCTGGGGAACTGGAAGAAATTCATCCTGCTCGAGAGAGCCAAGGATGGGAATTGGGCCACTGTTGTCAGCCTGCCTGCAGAGAGTATCGTGGAGTGGAAGTTTGTGGTGATGGACAAGGGTGAGGTGTGCCGTTGGGAAGAATGTGGAAACCGCCTCCTGGATACAGGCTACGGAGACGACCTGCTTGTGCACAAATGGTGGGGATTATTGTAAACGATTTGTTGAAAAGGCTGCAGTTTGAGATTAGCAGGTGCACCAGGCGTTCAAACTGTGTTCACGACCAGGTAAAGTTGTGTTTATGTTTGTCAGTAAATTGATAAAACATTATGATTAAGTTTGGGTTCAAACTGGGCTAATTTTGGTTGAAAGCAACTGTTTCTACTTGATACAGATTGCAAATTTCCAATTTTATAGCAAAAACAATAAATGATCTTTTAGTGTTAAATTCATTAGTCTATTGAAGTGAAATGCTCTTGAACTTTTTTTTCTTATTATTTGTACAAGCAAAAACGTCAAACTTGAGCCTTGCGGTGTCTTTGTTTCCCACATACCAGTTCCCCCGAGAATGGCTTTGACTTCTGCAGTTTTAAATCATTTAAACATCATTTTACTAATATAAGACTTGGAAGCATGAAATTTCAACCAGATTTATTCTAGTATAAACCTAGATGCAGTATACAGGTGACGGAAACTTCCAGCAACACAATTCCCTGACAGACTAGCTCTTATAAAACCTCTGATGGGACCTTCTAATAGCCAGTAATTAGGTATGCGTTTTCAGGGACTGGGAAATATTTTGATCAAAACACTGAACCATTACACAAGATGGCTTGATTCCCCTTTTACAATACCACTGATTATGCAAACTACTCCTCCTTAACAGGATGATTTAATGCAAGCGTAAATGAAGAGATTACTGTCCATATGCTGCTTGAATATGCCTGTCTATAAGGAAAAATGCACATAATTAAATTTTACTAAAGCAATAAATACAGCAATAATTGTTGTTACATCAGGTACTCTTAATGCGTTTACCACTAAACTGTGATGGTTGTAACTTCAATGCTGCTTTTATCTCATGGGACTATTTGCATGCAAGACAGTCCCATTGTTGTTAATAAATGTGCCTTGTGAAAATGATTTTCTACTGTGTTGTAATGCATCAAACGTGTCTTTTGAATAATTTGATTAGCTACTTAAGAGAAAATTATTCACTAGTTATCTGGTTCATCATTTGGTTCTTAATCGTGTAGTGTATATAGCCTTTGTGTCTCAGATTCTATCATTGTATCCTGATATGAAATATTGTGATGATGCTACTTAATGTTGGTTATTGTGGAGATGGTTATTAAATAAACGAATCTTAAATCTCATTCCTGAATGTTTCTTAAGCATGTAAATTTATTCAAAACTCTTTAAATGCTTTAATACACATTTAAGAAAATAGTGCCTTAAGCACTACATTTGAAGAACACTATTTTATTTATTTTAACAAAGAGCTAACATATGAGGATATGTTTTGCTGTCTGCTAATCATTTACAGCAGTTGCAACAGACCAAACCAGATGCAGTTGGTTTTTGAAGTTATTGCACCAAAAAAAACCTTTCAACTTTCAGACCACCCATTTTCCTTTTTTTTTTTTTTTTTTTTTTTTTTTTTTTGGGAACCATTGGCAAAGACTGTGACCTTGTTTTGAGTCCAGCTGGCACAGAGGTGTCTCATGCAGTGGAAAGCATCGTTAGCGGGGATATTTTCATGCCAGCTTGTCAGCTCAATTCAGCAGTGAGCTGAAGGTGACTCTGCTCTATCTGGAAAGAAATGTTTTTGATCTTCTGGTCTAGGAATTGTGGATGGTGACCAATCTGCCTATAATACAGGCCAAAATGCAGTCCTGTTAGTTACCTATTCTGTGCAGCAGAATTGATGTTTTGTGAAATAATCTAACAGTATGAAATTATATGTAAGCACTGAAATTTAAAATGCAGTACAGAAGCAATGCCCCCCTTCAGTCATTTAATTCGATTTTAAGTGCTCATTTAATTGTCAAATCAAACTCAAAGTAAGTCATGCAGAAAAATTGCTCACAAAAGATTTAAAACAATTATTCTCATTAGCACAGAGTTTAATGTGATTGGAAAGGAAGCCATCAAAAAGCTCAAATTCCAATCTTACAATCACGAGAACTTGCTTTGCTCCATCCACTTGTACAGTTCACATTTCATAGACATTTACATTTGGATAGCTCATGTCAGTCCAAAGTGATTATTACTTAATGTTGGCTTGGGTATTGAACCTTTGCAGAGTTAACATCATGTTCATCATATTTAAGCAATACCTTCTTTGACCCACTGAAAATGAGATCAATAGGACTCTGCCCAGCTCTAAGTCACGTGATTTCTGTTGTCTTCTATTTCAAAAGGGAAACCTTTGCCTCTTTGACCCAAATTTACCAGAAGATGTATTCATACTGCACAGACTCTAGGTTTACATTGATGTAGACATGTAGTAAAAGTGGAAGGAAAAATTATCTTTAAGTTAAACCTTTTGCAAATAAATGAGATACATTTTACAACATGCACAATTTTGGAGCACACTCCCTCACTTGTGCTAACATGCCAGCTGGGGGTTGGAGTACCTTTTATTGTTAAGGCTAATCCTTTATTTAGATACAAGGCTTGCAAGTGACACCACTTAAGCCAGGGGTGTCCAACTCCAGGCCTCAAGGGCTAGTGTCCTGCAGGTTTTAGATATCACCCTGGGTTAAAACACACCTGAATCAATTAGTTTATTACCAGGCCTCTGGGAAAACTTCAAGACATGTTGAGGAGGTGATTTAGCCATTTAAATCAGCTGTGGTGGATCAAGGACACATCTAAAACCTGCAGGACACCAGCCCTTGAGGCCTGGAGTTGGACACCCTTGACTTAAGCTCTTCTTATAGATAGCTCATTTCAGATCTTTCTGTCTCTACATGAGCCTCTATACTCACCTGCTGTGAGTATCAGTATTTGTCAAATAGCTAAACACTTCAGCCACCATTAAACTGTTGTTTGAGCTCCTGTAAGGCTGGCGTCTTAACACTGAGTCACCAGTCTAATCTGGAAACAATTTCAGGCTCTTAACATATTTAGACTGCCTAGACTGAACAAAGCCTTCAAATCAACAGTCTCAAATGGTTAGTCAGCTGTTATATTTATGTTCCCCTGTGAAGTATATTCATGTGCTCTGGATGGGGAATGACCTGCAGGGTTACAGTCCAACCAGTTGAACGTAGTTTTACTGAACCCCCAATCACATAAAGTGATTTCTTTAGTTCAGAATTTACTGATCCCACTTTCTTGAATACACTAGAGATGATTTCAGATGGTTTCTTTCCACGATTAAAGCATTTGAAAATCAGTGTGTTTTAAATACACAGCCTTCAGACCTGAACAGCATTGACTCTGAAATAACAGAAGTACGTAAAAAGCTGATTTAAACCACAACAATACCACAGATTTAAATCCGTGGTATTGCTCAGCAAAGCTCAGCAATTTTTAAAATATAAATGCCATAACCATGTTGATTCTTGAGTATGATAGCAAAGAACACTCAGAAATTCAGATATGCTTGGTTTGTCTTAAGTGAATATGTCTTCAGACACTTAAAAGTTGTTCTTAACATAAACCAGAGCACTGTCTCCTTGGCTCTACCACATAACAATTCTTAGTTCAAGTTGGACTGCCAAGTGTGAAATTCTTTCTCTTGAATTTCAGACTGTCTCTTCTTACAGAAGCCAACCAGTAAGATTGGGGGGGGGGGTTGTATGCAGGTGTCTGTTCTGTTTTTATAACTCACTGTTTTTAACAAATTCTTTGAATGTATGTATTTTCCCTTCACTCCACTTTCTTTTCTTTCCTCCATTTTAGACCATTTTAAACCAGCACTGTTGGCTATGTCTGGCTCAATAAATATTAATGGGGTAAAGGATTTACCCTGCTTCTTTTGATGCTTTACTACTGTTTTTTATTATTCTTACGTGATTATTTAAAGATATGGGACGAAGGGTCAATTTCTAAGTTATTCCAAAATGTAAGAATGACCAAGTTAATAGTCATAATGCCATGTCATAGTTAGGGTGTGCCATACATGCAGGCTATTAATAATATAACATGCAAGAGCTTCTCCCTGCTCTGTACAGTGAGATCCTCCGATGACCTTCACTGGCCTGTCAAGCATGCTGGCTGCGCTGCATGGCCACGAAAGGAGGAGCAGTCAGTGTGGGTTAAAGTGGAAAGGAAGGAAGCTACATGAGCAGAGTTTTATCAGTGTAATACAAACTGATTTCCAGTGTTAAAATACAATTTAACATGGAGACTTTCAAAAGATTTTAATTTATTCGTCATGTCTTCACTCAGTGGCTTTAATAATTATTTTATTGGCCTACATGTTTCTTGTCTACTTATTTTTGGTCTTCTATGCAGTCCCTCGGTTTCTATGTTTAAAAAGAAATGCACTGCTCCATAAAGCCCCAGGCAGTACAAACTGACCTGTTTCTTTATAAGCCAACTAAAAGCTCTTCTGGATCTGTGCCACACTGGAACAGCCCTCTGTCAGTGAGGTCGTTGCTCGCCGTCTCAGAGGACACTGCAGTTGTGAGATGAATGCAGCTGTGTTTGTGTACAATGGGAAGTGTTAGTGAAATACGTGATTGTGAGGGATGTTACGTCCCTCTGCAGCTTTTAATCGTCTCAGTGTTTTCAGCTGGTGCTAATTGGCCACACCTAGTCAGGTGTGGATAAAAGCATACCTGAGGCAAGCTTTCCGGCAGTGCACTAGTCTTTGCCTTGGTGGCACCAGCCATTTTAGCCAACCTGGTTTTCCATTTTAGGATGAAACCTCTTCTCACCCACACGCTGTTATTCATCTCCTTTTTTTTATGTTGCGGCTTTTGAGCCGGGTCGTAACAGGGACAATACACACAGCTGCACACATATTGCAAAAGAATCTGTGTGAATCTGTGCTTCGTAAACAAGGTCAGGTTATGAATTTGTTTTTTAAATTGGCACATTTTTGGGCCTCTTGCAAATCCTGACAATTCTGTTCTCTGATACAATAACTGTGTGTGTATATAGTTTTATTGCATGCATGTTTCAATAAATCTACAGTACTTGTATATTTAAACAGCCTTTAAGGTGTCACTTCATTCTGACAGACAAAACTGCACGAGTGTGTATTTTTGCTTCTTCCCATCTTTCCTCCCATGTCACAAAAACTCTTTTATTGAAGAGAGAAATTCAGTCACAGGCAACAAAATTTGTCGATTTTATAATTCAAATGTGTTGCCTGGTGACCCCTGATCTTTCCCCAGTATGACACTTCAGCCTTTGCAGGCTCTATTTCGAATGTTGTGAAAATGTGAACACACAGTTACAGAGACGACACTGACCCCTGGCTGTAATTGGAAGATGCTGAGCTTAAGCTAGTGCCTAAACAATCAAGAACCAAATGTTAAATGAACAAATAGATAATAAGGAAAAGAACAATAAAACAATGTTCAAATATCTTTATGTAAAAATTTATTATAACTAAAAAGAAAACAGTATAATAGACTTCAATTCAAATTAAATCACCAATTGATAATTGTTCAGATTAACATGTGACATTTCACCTGAGAAAAAACATGCAGTAAAGATAAGTAGTATAATAATCCAGTTGTTTCAGTTCAGCTGGTGGCAGGTTCAACATTTTAAAATAAACAAAAAGAAAACAATGTAGGACAGAAACCAAGAAGAATGTCACATTTTTCTGTCTCTTTTAACTAATTTCAGGTTAACATTAACATATTTTCAACAGATCAAACATAAAGCCTTTTTACCAAACCAACATTGGCTCAATTAAGACCTTTAAATCAATCATACCATATGATTCTTAATTTAAAAAAAATAAATTTGAAATGTTTTGAGCAATAATTCCCCAGGCTTTCTAAAGCTCTTTCAAAGTTTTTCTTTGCTTTTTCACCCATTCAGTCCTGTCCTTGTGCCTGACAATTTTCAGACGAATATTTTTGTTCATTTTGTTTGCCAGTTAACACTGACCAATGAGTTTTTAAAAAAAATTAACCTAACTGAATGAACCTGGACAAATGGTGGACTAAAGAAGAAGTGACAGGTCAACCAACTATCTACGACACATGAACAGTACCTGAAAATCCTGAACTTAAGAAATAAGGGTGAAAACCCACCAAAGACCTGACCTCAGGCTCTTCAGGTGATCCATCCACTGTTCACTAAAGGTTAATCAGAAATGATCTCAGTGTAAGATTGGCTCTCAAGCAGCCTTTGTTAAGAAAGGAAAACAGGTGGGAAAAGGCTAATCTATGCCAAACTACTCAATTTAGTAAGTGACAACAGGTTTTATGGATTAATGAATCCAAATGAAATCAGTATCAGTATCACTAAATGTCATCAATATGCACAGTGGAATCAGTAAAGAGGTCTACAGCCATCTGTAAAACACAGTAGATGCTCTGTGATGGTTTGAGGATAGATTTTAACCAGTGCCAGTGGGAACCTTTGACAATTTATGTAATTATGAACATAGAAAAGTACCGTCACATTTTGAGCCACCATTTCCAGTATGAAAATGATGTGAAACACACTGTCAGAGTATCAAAAACAACAACAACAACAAAACCAATCATAGATTGGAGCACAGACCTAGACAGTGTGAGATCATCTTGATGGAGAAGAAGAGCTTTGAATGTCCAGATTGGAGAACTATTCCTGAAGATGACTTAACTACAAGAAGGCTTGGTTAAGAGAGCTAAGGCAATGCTGAAGAATAAAGGTGGTCATACAGATATTGACTTTCAAGCTTGTTAGAAGTGTACAAACCCTTTGCTGTATAGAGTGTATTTTCATGTATTTGTGTTTAAGTTTTAAAAAATGGTAAATGGTAAATGGCCTGTATTTATATAGCGCTTTACTAGTCCCTAAGGACCCCAAAGCGCTTTACATATCCAGTCATCCACCCATTCACACACACATTCACACACTGGTGATGGCAGCTACATTGTAGCCACAGCCACCCTGGGGCGCACTGACAGAGGCGAGGCTGCCGGACACTGGCGCCACCAGGCCCTCTGACCACCACCAGTGGTGTTGCACCTAGTTCCCATTTTGAGGATTGATGCAAGATTTTTGCACAGTACTGTAAAACACCATGATTTTTTTATACTGACTCAGTTTTAAGTGTAAAAGTTTGACCTGGAAAGCAGAATTTACCCTGTGTATCCTCTCATGACTGTTGATTCAGCTTCAGAATTATGATATATATATATATATGAAGTGCTTCAGTCCCTGCAAACTTCCAGGCTATGGGCTCTGTGACTCTGACTCCTCAGTAATAGTGCGATAGTGCTGTGGCTGATTTTGAACCATGGGAGAATCTCTGTGGTCAAACAGAGCTAGTCTTCTCATGTGTCCTTTCAGCAGGAATTTTTGAGACATTACCAGAGCACCGTAGCCCTGAGAGTGTGAGAAAGCATAGCCTGACCGCCTGGTGATGCGCTTTTTCAGTGTGCGACGAGGAGCAGGTGCTGGCAATGCCTCTTTTCGCGCCTTAGCTCTCACCTAGAAAGAAACAAGTTAGATGACTTTAATATTTATTTAGTTTTTTGCACAACATTACATCAGTTCACATTGTTATTTACGGTCCACCAACTCCTACACATAAGATGCCTAAAAGACAAGATGGCTTTAATGTCTATCTAATATTTTTCTCACCTCGTCATTGATGGTAGGACGAAGCTGTATGAGAATGAAACGAAATGCTACCACAGGCAGGACACAGAGGAGCGAACTCAGGAATATGGTGAGCCATACGTTAGGCTGGTTCAAAGAGTTTCTTGCTGTGCCTGGAATCCAAACAAATATTGGACCAGCAATTAAAAACAAAGTAAAAGAATTGTTGTAAGTTACAGCATTATAATGTGCATATGTAAGCGATAAACACTAAATCCACAAAAAAATGGAATACATGGAAACGCTGACCTATTTACACTGTATCAATCAGCCAAATAACTTGATATGGTTTAATTTCTCAAAAATCAAGTGGACCACAGCAAGCAGCCTCCATGGCAGATCTACTTACCAGTGAAGGGGAAAGCAGACGTGAAGATCAAAAACATGCCGCTGCTGTACATGGTGAAAGTGATGGCAAAGTAGACCGCAATACTTGCCCACACAAATAATTGGTTTATTGCTGTCCAGTAATAGGTGTCAAGAAACAGCTGAAAAAAATGATTGTTTTTAAATGTGTTCAGTGACTGAGATGAGTATAATTTTATACTGTGGTATGGGATACATACATATATAAATTAAAAAGGCAATCCCACAAATATATGTTTACACATCTAAAAAGCTGTTTTGTAGTGCAAAATATTACAGAAACAGAGGACGAACAGTGTTGCGACGTCGCTGTCATTTTCTTTTATTCCAAGGCTAATATGTCATTGCCAAGCGTGCTATAATGCTTCTGACAACAAGAGTTGTATTTCTTACCTGTGCAAACACCACTATAAGCAGGCAGGTCTGTGCCAGTAAAGCAAACGACTGATAGTCGGCAATGTCTTTTCCGTCATCTCTGACTGTGTCATGCATGGAAGCCCAGGGAATAAAGAAGAGGATCAAGGAACTGTAGCAGCTGTGCATCACACACCTCACAAAAGCTTTCTTATTGAAGTATTGGTTCTTCTGGCCTGGAGTGTAGAGCTGAGGGTGCTGTAAACTCCAGCGATCATTTACATCCTGCAGAAAACAGGGTTTAAAGGAAGAGATGAGAA
>NW_005187433.1:604788-622689 GCF_000239375.1 Pundamilia nyererei | reverse complement strand
CAGGGCAGAGGTGCACCTCAGTGTGTGAGAAATGTTGAATAATTTTTTTGAAATAGTGTATATTTATGAATAAATGGTGTATTTAGGACCTGCTTAGTCTCTGGGCCCTGAGCGCTGATTCACTTGCTCCCCTCGTCCTTGTATGTGAAAGAAATTTAAGGTGGGATATTTAGACTTACCAGTCTTTGCTGGCTACACATACCTGTTCAAAGAGGCTCAAGCCGAGGACAGGAAGAGCTGTGTAAATTGTGTTGTAGAAGGTGATGAACCACTCGTCATACACAGTCTGTAGATAACCAGAATATGCATGAATGTAGCATTAAAGAAATTATATGAATTTACTTATATACATTTGTCCTGGAATTGTTGGTGAGGAACTGGTTTTCAGTCTGAGATAGAGATAAATCATTAAAAAAAGATCTCCCAGCACAAAAACTACAACAGTGTTTAGATAAATAATTAACACACCATGACTGACTACAGAGTTTTGCTTTTTGCTTGTGAAACGTTTAGTTTCAGCTCTACGTTTATTTATTTAAAATTCTCTCTATTTCTTTGTTTTTGTGTTGTTTTGGGTAAGTTTATATTATATGCAAATGGGAAACTTCTAAGGCTGAAAAGAAAGCCAATGCAACAAAGGGCCAAAAACTGTAGATCCTTGAAGCTGGGTCAAAAAAGTAAATTCCCATAGTGTACCTTATTAAAATGCATTACAGCATGGTGTTTACAGCCTGCATCCTCCTTCATGGCAACCATTCAGGATAGCCTGAGTTGTGATAATAATCACCCATTTAAATTATAGTCGGATAAATGATTTGCTGTGTCTGTGCAATGCAGCTATACAGTCCATGAATGCAGCTTGCTAAACAAGATGCTAGCATAAACCGATAACTGAGCACTCTAACCTGTGCAAAACAGGGCTTCAGCAGCCAATCAGCAACTGACCGGTATATCCATGTTTTTCTGCAGTCTGGCTGTCTGGCCTTTTTGTTATTTTGCTCATTTTTCTTCCTTACTATATTTCCTTCTGTTTTCTCAAACTGCATATAAACATTTACATTTCACTATACATTTACAATGCATATGTCTCACCTGTGCTGAGAAACCACAAAAGAAGGCGTACCAGAAATGCATAAGGGTAAAAGTGAAGTTCTTGTAAAAGAAATATCCAAGGAACTTGCACATGCGGATGTAGGACCAGCGACCATGCACCAGCAGGAGGCGCTGAAGGTAACGGAACTGTGCAAAGGAAAAGTCGCTGGACAGCACTGCCTGCATGCCTTCCTGTCCACTGATACCTACACCAATATGAGCAGCTGACACACAGAAAAGGAAGAAATAAAATGGCCAGGATCAATAACAGTAGCTACATATTTCCCAGCTGGTTAGTTGTAGCAAAAATACAGTTACCCTTTATCATGCTGACATCATTGGCTCCATCCCCAATAGCAAGAGTGACAGCCTGCTTGTATTTCTTGACCAGCTGAACCACTTGGGCCTTTTGCAAAGGAGTGACCCTGCAGCAAATCACTGTCTGACACATGCATGCTGTCCTCAGCAGCTCCAACCTCAAGTTCTTCTCCAGTGCAAAAGCCTGATGATGAAGAGAAGAAGGGATTACAGTAGTGCAATGAGGTCATCTGCCAAGCCTCCCTGGCACAACCTTATCACCTCAAAATGGACACCAAAAAGAAAGTCTCTTAAGGCAGGTAAATTTGAATAATCATTGTAGTATAAAAATATTAAATTCCAAAGTGTGTATGTTTAATGCCAGTTACATTTAAATTAACATTCTGGAAATTTCTCATTTTAATCACTTAAAAATAATTCTGTGAGTAGGTAGGTTTCAGATCTGGATGACTCGTTTTAATTACTTGCACACTTCAGAATTGGTGCAGTTTACTGCATTCTTAAACTACTGGTCTCAGAGCACACACACACACACACAACAGTGAATGTAACACGTTTGTCGTGCTGCGACTGGCTAAATCTGACTAAGGTTATACTACTGGCAAGCTGAAGTACCAAGTAGAAGTACCAGGATGAAGTAATTCTGAGCTTGTGTCATTCTAGCAGCAGCATCCTGTTTGTGGCTGACTTTACAGGACTACCCCCGCCACAACTCAGCCAGTGTATCACAACCTGTTCAGGATCAGGAGCATAACCAGACAATTTTTTGGCCAGCATTTTGTCCTGATATGTCTCCTATTAAACTTGCCTCTAACATGCTATTGGATGTGTTTATCAGAGGCAGCCACAACCGATGATCGCTGCTCAGCTGCAGGCTGCACTCATCCAGGCATGGAGAGCAATTTCTCAACAGAATCAGATACTTGAGCGGTCCATGTGCAGACAGGTGGCAGCTTATATCACAACCAGAATAAGTCATACCTCAAGTTAAGCACCTTCTATACACATATAAAATCTATTTCAAACATAACATTGGGTGATTAATACATGGAAGCACAAGTGAGACGGAACAACACAAGAAACAATTCTTGTGGCTTCAGCAGCTTCTTACCAAACTGTGCCCATTTATAATTAGGCCATATTCTCCATCCACCTTCTCATCCTGCACAGTCTCCATTTTCTCAACCCAAAACAGGCCTCCGCGGGATGTAGTCACAGATGGCTCCTCTGCTGCTTTTGGACACATTTTCCTTCGAGCATTCCTGAAAATATTTGGACAGAATAAACTATTTTAAATATATTTTAAAAAAGCTTAAAGTCTTACAACTCTTAACCCATCTTCTTCTTTTTCTTCATTACTATTATTTTTATCCTAAGTCAGATTTTTATGCAACTTATTTTTTTTATGTTAGAATTAGCTTATGATAGTTAGTTAAAAATAAGATGACAGTTTCTATTATTTTATGGGCTGTTTATTTGAAAGCACGGTAACAAAAAGCTTAAAATATGTGTCAGTTTGTTCATAATTAAATAATGGTCATAACTTTCTTAGTTATTTTAAGTTTAAGTTTAAATTTCTAATAGACTCACAGTAGCTCCTCTTTGACTCCTTCAGCAGTGTTTGCTGAAACAAAGAAGACATCCTTCATCTCCTCTCTTAGCATGTTACAGGAATAGCCAATGTTCTCTGCTGTCTCTGTTTCAAAAAAAATCTCAGTCACTTTGGTGTAATACATGTTTCTAACTGTATATCATATGGCAGTATTATTTATCCATTTTGAAATGAGTGGTTTAAATAGATTACACAGTATGTTGACACTGACCTTGCTTATCTCCAGTTAACACCCAGATTTTGATGTCAGCTTTAGCCAGTTGCTCAATGGTCTGTGGCACACCGTCTTGCAACTTGTCCTCCACAGCTGTCGCTCCCAACAACTAAAGCCACAAATGTAGTTATCATTTAAACTGATGCTGCAGAAAGTAAAGCAATGAAGCCATCCTTTGCTTTTGTTGCAAATGATAGTTAAAGATGCACATTTAACTGTAACTCTAGTGGAAAAATCAAGTATCATTTCTGCCAAAGTACTCACAGGCAATCAACCAGCAAACTGTGGTCGGTCTATCTAGCAACATGGCAAGGGTTTTTGGACTAACCATCATATCTTTCTCTATCTCTTCATAAAGTTCATCAAGTTTTTCTTCACGTTCCTCCATGGCGATGCTGGCCTCATGGTGGCGCTGTGTCCAATCTTTCATGTAGCTCTCATCTAAATCCTTGTAGGCCAAAGCCAGTGTACGGAGGCCATCACCTGCATACTCCTATTTTTGTTTGATAAATGAAATTAATTTAAAAAAAAAAATACTTCTGACTTTAGCTTCAAGCTGCTGGTATAAGTTTTGGATCGCTCACATTGAGGTGATTTGTGGTCAGCTTCATCAGTTTGTTACAGGAGGGGTCTAATCTTTCCAAGATGATGGTGTCTGCACCTTTGCAGTATAGAGTCAACTTCCCCTCTGGGCCACGCACTGTAAATGACACGGAAAGTTACAATTATGTTATTCAGAAATGTATCACAGGTAGGTACTGAGCAGCTGGTCCTAGGTTATAAAATAAAAAGTTGAATGGAGAGACAATATTTTTAAATTATATTTTTAATTATAATATTATGTAAATAGATCTTTAACCTCCTAAGACCCGGACTCTTCCACGGCATGCATTTTTAATTTCTCTTTGATATTTGGGCTGATTGGGGCCTGATAAATGTAAAAACAACGAATTAGCAGATTTATTTTTTTTTTCCAGACGGTTCTAAGAAAAATGAGAGCCACATATGAGGATATTCATTTAAAATTTCGATGGAACAGTAATAATAATAATAATGGATTGGATTTATATAGCGCTTATATAGTAGCAGTATAATGTACTGGTTAGTGGACATCAGGCCCTTGTAGAGCAGAATTGAGTATTTTGGTTTAAGTAACCCAAAATGTGATGTCCACATATGTGGACGGCAGGTCCTAGGAGGTTAATCGGAAAATTAATAAAATATTAAAGAAAATTAATAAATATCTTCTCTGTGATAAAAAGAAACTTTAGAAATTAAACATCTTGCTGCCCCTTTATCTCACCTATCACTGACATCCTCTTCCTCACATTATTGAAGTCCAGAACAGCCAGAAGTTCGTAGATGACTTGTTTGCCCATCTCTATGACTGTGATGGTTTCTGGTGTGCGTGATCGGAACACAAATCCAAAGTTTCTTGCAGCAGTCACCAGAGCGCCTTCATCAGGTGACTGAGCCTGATAATTGAGCTCTCCTACAACATAAACATTATAAACGATAGTGGTAAGTGAAAATGTGAAAATTGTGCATTTGAGGACTATAAAAGTCAATTTGTTGGGTTTTGTTTTGGGTTTTTTTATATGCCCTACACATATAATGGAGAAATTGTCCTTAAATAGTGATAGTGCCGATAAAAAAAAAAAGAAAAACAGTCACTCTGTATTATTTAAGACTAGGTTCTATTAAAAAAAACATTCAATTATCAGGACATTTGCTGCAAAGCAGTTCTGCTATCAACGGCTTTTAAAGAGTTTTATTAAATAAAAGATATCTTTTAGGGGACCCCTCACCCTCTTTCTTTTCCTCAGGCATGACAGTGTGACACAGGGATAACAAGCGGAAGAACTCCTGATTCTCAGGGTTTCCACTTCTCACCATCTCCACCAGACTGTGGTCATGAAAGCTGAACTTTGGATCAGCCAGATTGTTCCAGGAGAAGTCCACTCTCTCTGTCCTCTGCAAGAAAAGCCAAAACAACAAAGTTGGATCAATACTTTCTTTAAACAAAGTTCAAAAACAGAGTAATCATCTGTTTTCCTCTCACCTCTGTAATTTCCACTCTTTGTCCAGAGAAATCATAGAGGTCCCCTTAATAGAAGATAAATATACCTTAAAAATCACTTTTTCAACCAATGCTTGTTTCCGTTTGCCTCACAAATTTTTACTCAAGCAAAGCTGCTCACCGTAAGTTTTTCCATTAATGGAGCACTTGTTGAAAGTCATGATGTTCTGTGTCAGAGTGCCAGTCTTGTCACTGAAGATGTATTTAATCTGGCCTAGCTCCTCACTGAGTGTGGTGGTTCTTGCCTGAGCTGGAGTATCATTCTTGGGATAGTACATCTTCCTGTCCCAGTTTATGAAGAAGCTGTTTCCCAGACGAATGACTTCCATGCTAATATTGTAGCAAAAATTGGTCAGTTGGTCAAAACATGAAACAATTGTCAAGGTTTTCTGTGCTGAAACTTACCTGACGTAGAGAGAAATTGGTACCACTGTGTTAAGAACGATGACATAAGACCAGAAGGTGAGGAATGATGAGAGATGAGCATCAATGCCCGCTTCGCGAGGAAGAAACACAGTGAACAAAGAGCCCTCGCTTGCTTCCCAGAATGCATTTAAAATGGCCATAATGGCACACATAAATCCCAGGAAACCGAAGATCTG
Source organism: Pundamilia nyererei (assembly GCF_000239375.1). Classification (NCBI taxonomy): domain Eukaryota; kingdom Metazoa; phylum Chordata; class Actinopteri; order Cichliformes; family Cichlidae; genus Pundamilia; species Pundamilia nyererei. The sequence goes on along the minus strand of NW_005187433.1, from coordinate 616,771 downwards.
ATAGAGTAAAGAGATCACAAATCTGCATGTGAGTAATTAATGTTTTTATGAACGTAATATATATTATGAGTCATCTTTAAAACAGTTAAAGGTACGTGTCTATAAACTCACACACAATACAAGGATATTCATCAGGTGATCAATGCTGGTCCGTTTGAATACTGACTTTCCGCTGTTCTGCATCAACTTAGTGTCAGGACCTGTAGAGGTTCATGTTGTCATGTTGAGTCACACTGGTGACAATACTGGTGTGACAGTTACAGTTTTTAGAAGTTTTACAGACTGTTTAGTAGTAGGAGAAAGTAGTAAAAGAAATACAGGGATTTTTTTGCTTTTACACAACACACTGTAGTAGACTTTAGTACAAGGAAGAGACCCTCACCTCTATAATAGAAACTGTGAAACCTCTAACAAATGTGTGAATTTGGTTGAAGCTGATTCTCAGAAAGACTTTTTGTGAGTCCCGTAATAACCTGTACCTCAAAAAGAGATGTGCCAATTGATAGATGTACTCACAAATTATTTCTGGACAAAACAGTAACTGAGATGGCAGTTAGTGCGACACATTAAAGATAATTCTTCTATAGTCTGATTGGTTAGAAGGAAGATTCAGAGGTTAAATTCTTTCCAAATTAAATTCCTAATTTAGCTAATAAATTGTGCTAAAAACAACAACAACAGAAAATAGCATTTTATATAGGTCCACTACAACTGGTTTTACAATGCAGGTGAATATAAATAGTTAGGCTATTTCACTTTCAAAAGCTGGACACTTTAACAAGTCTAATGTGTAACACATGCACCCTTTGGATGCCCTCGCACACTTTACTCAAGAGGCCCATCCATCCTCTACTTTACTGTGTGTATTTACATTATTATCAGAGTAAATCATAAAGGTTAAATCCAAAAAGAATCTTGTCCATTGCAAACTGTACACAACTGCAGTACTACTAGCGAGCTAGCATACCTCCAAAAATTACCAAACCGAAGCACCACTCAGTGTTCCTGAGAGTGCAGCCTCTGAGCAGCATTTTGTCATTGTCCAAAGCATAGATGTCATCGTTCATTGTCAGGGTCCCTTTGAACTTATCCAGACGGTTGTTGGGAGGTTCACATCGCACTTCACCTGAGAAACAGAGGTGTCAGCAACAGATTTTGGATTAAAGTTCCCAGGTTTCAAGGGAATAAGCTCACATATAGCTCCACGTCCTTAAGTCTAGCTGTTTGCAGAAATTAAAAAAATACTCAAAATAAATACATTCACAGAATACAATTCAAATTCAATGTGTCAATCTTTTAAGTTCTCTAACATAATTTTTGGGTCATTTTGAATGTGATGGGAGCAACTTGCATGGGCCTCATAGGGCAGGAAAAAGTGTGACATACTAGCTAGGGCACCAATGGTTGGAAAGGCCCTTGCAAGCCTGGAATAAAATGTCTGCTTTAGTTTGAATTTCTTCCTTTTATTTCTGTTGTAATTCATTTGCCTGGTCAAAAAGATCCACCCCTTCTTCTTTACAGCACAGGTAATTATTAGTCTATGTACAGTAGGTTACTGTTAAAGGACATTGTGAGTGATAGCTTTCCTCATAAAAGTATATTTAGAGTATCAAGAAAGAAATAAAAGAATGAATAAGGAGAGTAGAGAAGTCAGCATTTATTTAAAAAAAGGTGAGCTGGTAAGCAAGATAAACTACACTCAAACTATTCCACTTTGAAGCCATGCAGTATGAGGTTTAGCATCCTGCTAAAATATGCAAAGCATATCATTTGAAAAAGACACAATCTGGATGGGATGTTGTTTTAAAACCTGGTTATACCTTTTATCCTCAGTGGTGCCTTTCCTGATGTGCAGCTGCCAATTTCCCATTCACTAATGTACCTCTATCCGACTTGATACAGTATGCAGTAATTGTATTTGCTGCTGAACAAGCACTCTCCTCTTTAATACAGAAGATGGGGCTTTATTTTTCAAACATAACTTGAAAATTCATTTGAATTTGGCCACAGAAAAAGCAATTTCTGAAAATGTTCCTGAGCTTGTGCAGTAATTTCATTGACAGAACCATGCCTGATTTTAATGCAGTGCTACTAATATTAGTAAATATTCATGAAATTGTAAAAAGTCTCAATTTAAAAATTTGATCTGTTTTTATTCTGTCTCGTGGGTATTTCTGAGGTGTGTTATAAGTTTGTTATATGACAAATCATAGTCATTGTTCTGTAAGTAATTGCATCTACGTGTCAGTAAATGTGTTTTTTTCCTGATCTTCTCATGGCAAAGCCTGCTATCTAGTGGAAGGTCCATTTCTCTGTGTCTCTGACAATTCCTGCATCTATTACTCTTGACAAGGCATAATGGGTAAGTGTGGTGAATTTGATTGATTGATCTCACTTATTAGTACCTTGTTCAGTGAAGGGATGACTTTCTTTTGTGTTTAAAAAGTTTGTTACATTACTAGTGTAAGCTAGCTGTTGGTGCTTTGTTTAGCCTGTTAGCATGAAACATACCAGCGTATGGTGTTAGCTGTATTTCTAGACATGTGATGCCAGTGTATTGTTGATGTTGAGATTGTGTAGTGGCTGTTTACTCACGACAACAATGTTGAATGTACCATTTGTGTATTTGTATGGAGACTAAATACACCGCACTCTATTTCTGTTATTACAGTTTTACAAAAGAATGAAAGAATTTACAAATGGCGCAAATCAGTAAAGCCCTGAAGAATGTGACACAGTCTCCTAAGTGTTCACTGAAGCCATTTAATGTTTAGCTTTCTGCATAAGTTGGATAGAGACATTCAGCTGAGGGCAGAAGAATTTTGTTGCATCGTGATAATGCATATCATTGTATATTTTTGCACAGTGTCATCCCTTTTTTGAAATTGGGATTTTATAGACATAGCCTCAAAAACATTATTTACAGGAATGTACTGTAAAAATTTCATTCAAGAGTATTTTTTCTGTTGTTTCTGTTTCTGTATCTTCTCACCATTAAAGGCAGCGAGTGCCTCAATGTTGTCTTCCAACTCTCCGGTTGCAGTCAGAGCCTGTTTCACCTTCAGATTGGTTTCTCTGGGGGAGACCAAGAGGACATGAAAAAGGTAAGGGAAATGTAAGGCATTGTTAGAAATTAGCCATTATGCTAACATACACAGGTTTTTGCACAGTACTCCACACTCACCCATCTAATTCAGCTGTTTCCACATAAACTAAATTAAGGGGCTCACTGCTAGACAGCAACAGAAGGTCTGCCTAAGAAATAAAAGCAATAAGTACGGTCCAGTAGATTGAAGCTTTTGAATTTAATTGCTTTCACTTTCTTCAAATCTTTGCTATAGCCTCCCAAAACTTACTGTGACAAACTCATTATTCTCCAGTTTGACTATGTCCCCAACCTGAACATTCATCCATTTTTCATTTTTTAGTCTGTTGGGAAAAGGAACAAAGACATAAAACAGAAATGAATCCAAACACTGCATAATTCTTCACACAAAAGTTGTTCTTTTTTTCATTTGGGTTTCCAAAGACTTACTGGCCATCCATGAGGACGTCCACCTTTCGGTTATTCACTTGTCTGTCACATTTGTGTCTGTTCTGCTCAGTTGATACAAGAGAAAACATTGTTTGCTTACAAATCAGATTTTAGTTCCTTATTTTTTCTTTTCCCTAATATTGAGTGAGATTCTTTTTTAGTTAAATACGATTTTAATTCTGTTTCCAATTTTTATAATTTCTGCTTACTATGTCATCATTGGCATCCTTGACTGCCGATATTGACAGCACAAAAACCAAAGGGACGGCTGTGGTGAACCACGACAAAGAGGAGATTTGTGGGATTAACTGTGGGCACACACACACATACACTATTTTAGTACAATGATCATTTAGCTTGATCATCTGCAAGCTAAATAAACTTAAATTGCATTACTTATGGACATTTTATAATGTTTGCACAATAAGCAGAGATGGTTCTGTAGAGATACCTGAAGGATAAGAAGGAAGAGGAAGTAGGCATTAGCAAGTCTTCTGAACTGCTCAAATAAATTAAGCGGCAGGAAGGTGAAGATGCTGTATTTGGAGGTCCTGATGGCATTGTTCTAAAGTAGAGGAAATTTCCAGATATCAGTCTCTGAGATGTATGTAATTTTCAAAACAAAATAACCCAAAAAAAACCAAAAAACCCCTCAAAGATACATTTGTGATTGACAGCATTTAAGTATGTCTGTAAATGTTGCAGTGAAGTAGCAATCTGTGCTTTCGATCTCAGTACGACTTTCAAACAGTCTCTTATATCCATGGTATTTAATGAATATTCATAATAAGATTTGTTTTTATACTTACAGCATAGCCATGAGATAAATTGAAAGATCTGTCATTAGCTCTTAAACGTCTCTCCTCTGTGAAAATCAAATATGGAGAGCGAGAGTTTACAATAAGTTAAAGGAGCGCTAAGAAAAAAAAAGTCTACTCTGAAAAAAATGTTTACTCCAATTCATACTTAAAACTTAAATTTACAAAAGTTTCAAAACCCAGTAGTCCAGGAATATTTTCAAACAAGAAAACCCTGATAAACATAACAGTTATTCAGCGCATAGCAGAAATTCTGCATGCATCAGAGCTTACCTTCGCTTTTCCCTTTTCCACGTACCCGGTTAAAGCGTGACACTACAGATCCCATCTTTATCTCAGTATTTCCATGTTTTACAACCTAGGGAAAGCATGCATGTGTTTTTATGACAGTGACCTATGTAGCTAGGCAAACAGTTGTTCCTTTGTGGCTTACATATATCGAAAAAGCAAGTGAAAGGAGAAACTTGCAAAAGCAAGAGGGAATCAGTTAATATATGGAAGGCCATGTTTGAGTAGAATTGTGATTCACTGTAAAAAAAAAAAAATGAAAGAAAACCAACCTTAAAAGCTCTGACAGCTTAATAAAAGCTTAAAGTTTTACATGCAATATGTTCAATTCCTTATTTTTCTTTTTCTCTTTTGTTGATATATTGAGTAGCCACTGACTGATGACAGACACTATTCTTTCACCAAAACAGTGCTGATGATGGTAGTAAACAACTACTATCATCTACATACTATATCTATCTATCTATACTTTATTTATTACTACTAAATAGAACTATATAGATATAGGGTAAAAAGATTTGAAAATTAGACAGAGTAAATACAAAATGCAATTTTTAAAATGATGACCCTTCCCAGAAGTGGGCATCCTAGCAAAATTCCTTAGAGATTGCATGAAGCCACAGACAAATCCAGAAAAATACATTTAAGAACTGCAGGCCTGACCTGCTTCAGTTAAGGTCAATGTTCATGATTCAACAACAAGAGACAAGGGACAAAAATGGCATCTATGGTAGAGCTCCAAGGTTAAAAACATTGCCGACCAAAAACAACACAAAGACTTGTCCCAAACCTGCCAAAAACATCTTGACAATCTTCAAGACTTTTGGGAAAACATTTAGTGGACTTACTTGAAAAATATATCCTGTTACATCTGGCGTAAAACTAACAAAGCATTTCATAAAAAGAACATCACACCAACAGTCACATATTGCTGTGGTGGTAGCATGATGGTCTGTGGCTGCTTTTGCTGTTATCTAGGCTGTTGAACCTGGACAACTTGCTGTAACAGATGGAAGTATTAGTTCTGCATTCTACTAGAAAAAAATGTTAATGAGGGAGAATATAGCCATAAGTTTGTGCCATGAAGTTCAAGCACACTCAAAATGCTCAAAAACCCTCCAATATGTATGAATTAAAACAATTCTGTAAAGAAGAGTGAGCCAAAATTCCTCCCCAGCCACGTGAAAGACTCATTCTCAGATATTACAAATACTTGATTGCAGTTCTTGCTGACAAGGGTGGCACAACCTGGTGTTATGATTAGGGGGCAATTACTTTTGCAACATAGGCTAGCTTACCTTAATAAATAAAATCATCATTTAAAAACTCCATTTGCATTCTCAGTTATCCTAGTCTAACATAAAAAAATTATTCTGTGACAAATGTGCAAAAAAAAAATTAAGAAGGAGGCAAATACATTTCACTGCACTGTACACCCACTCTCCAGACTTTGTGTTACTAAGCTATAAAGACATAAAACCACTCCTGTTTTAACCGTTTGTGCCAGTCAACCAGGTTTGTTTATCACCCTTAAGTGTTCATTATAACATACAAGTACTGTTTGTATTTTTCATCATGTTTTCTTTTTGCAAAGTAAAGTTCTGAATAGAAAAAGTGAGAATAGGAAATGTTGACAGTGAAATCAATAGCAATTTAACAGTAATGAAGTGAGTCAGTGGTTAGACACTAACCTCTAATGCTACCTAATACATTTATGGAATCTTCAAGCATAAAAAGAAGCCAACAAACTGTGTTAAGTTTCATTTAATATTTCTTCACTCACAATAATATTAAATCGGTCCAAACTATTGTGAATCTGACCTGGCCGGAAATCTAGGTCAGACTTCAAGGGTTCAAATTGTGAGCTTGTTTGTGATTATTATTAATGACATTCAGGATATCAAACACACTTCCACGGTCTGAAGTGAAAATCAGCCACATACCTTAACAAAATTATGATTTCCTCTGTCCTCAAAGTCCTGCTCACACACAAGCACAGGCTGGGGAAAAAAAGAGGTTTTTAAGATTTTAAAGTTTCCTTTTATTTCCGCCTTTGACAAAGTTAACCCACGCTAGGTACCAATCCAGGTACCCAGTGGTGGGAGAGGTGCCTACAGTAGAGATTTCAGGTTCATCCAGGAAGAACTGGGCTGGGATACCCCTCCACCTAGCAACTCAGAGCTTGTTTGAACAGTGCAGTGATCTTTGGACCTCGATGGCGACTCAGTGTAGGATGTAGGTGCAGTAAAACAGCAATAACTGGGAAGAAATTCAGCCAATCAAAGGTAGCATTATGGTTGCGACCTGGGCGGTCATGTAACACACCCCGTGCCAGATGCGCATGCTCAAATTGAGCAGTTGAATTAAATTCAGGTCACGTTTTGACTCATTCATAAGCATGAAAAAATCATGTATCGTTATACTGATTGTCACCAAATATGGAGCTTGCTGACATTTACCGGTCTGATCTCAAAATAATGGAAAGGCATATCATAGATAAGTTATTTTATTTGTCAAGATTAAAAGGAAGTCTGTGAGGAAAGATACTATCTGCTCTGTGTCCCATTAGAATTTAGTAACTGTTGGAGCACAATACAGAATTAGCAGTAATGACAGTAAAACTGAAGGGCCAGTTTATTGATAGAGGCCATTAGCTGGTCCAATGTGGTCTAAACTTGTGAATACAGTGCATAAAGCAAACTGTGTTGATCTACAACAGCAGAATGTGAAGTATCAGAAAGAAGGCTGAGCTTTATAATCTAACACTTCCCAAAAAAGAGGATGAAACCACACGTGAGACAGATGGTGGTAGAGCTGATTTATTGGAAACCCCAGGAGCAGAGGGATGATTCACAACAGGTAAATGTTCTGTCCTGTTTGAAGCCACTGAAGATACAGTCAGGAACTGTAACAACCTCTTGAACATTTTCAGCAAATAAAATGCTTTGGTCTTGATTGATAAAGGCAGTAAAAAATCACCCAGGTGAGAAAGTAAATTTTGAAGGGCTCTACTGGCAAACTGTTTCAGCAAAGAGGAAGCTCACACATACACTATCGCAGCCCCACCAATGCTTCTGTTTTTCATAAACAAATGTATTGCAGCTCAGGTGACTAATGATGATCAACTGGAACTAAAAAGTGCAACTTGTCACTCAGAGTATGAGCAAAGTCTTAACTTGATGAAGAAAATGGGTAAAGCCATCCTGACGCATGGGCCAATGGATTAACAGCTGTAAATGATAGTCATTTAGGCCTAATCGAAATCTGCTAGCCTGGATTACAAATGATGGATATATCCTTTTTTAGACACATTTTCCAGATTTGTAACTGACAAAATACACAACTGACTTGTTGTTTTGGAAGTGTTTCTTTACACCTTTAGTTCCTGTTTTTAAAGATGGGGTTATGAAAAGGTAAAAAAAAAAAACAGTTACAGAGATAAGACCAATGACTGGCTGTACACTGTGAACACTGTGAATGTTGTAGTATCAGGTTAAGTCACACATTCATGAAGGACTGAATGTTATTATTAACAAAGAATAACAGCACACACACACACACACAAAAATCCTCATGCAAATAACCACAGTGTGTCAACTATACATGTTAAAATGAAGGGGGGAAGGGAAAAACAGATTTTCAACTGGAAGCAAAATCCAAAGTTTCTCATTTTTGCTCTTTACAGTTCACCATATAGGACATAAAGCAACCAATAAAGGCAAAAGAAATGTGTGTGCTGTGCTGTGTGAGGCACGAGTAATGTATTTTGGAATATGGGAAAATGTAAGAAAGGAGGACCATTACTTGTTTAAAATTGTGTTGTTGTCAAGCAAAAAGGTAATAACAAAAAACTAGCTGAAAAGTGACCCTTTAAAATTGGAAGAATGGACTGATGTAATCGAGGACATATATATAATGGAGAAAATGACCTACACTTTGAGACTGAAATCTGACAAACACCGAAAACAGTGGACAAAATGGATAGCTTAAAAGACTCACTCAGCCCCATAGAGCAGGGACCTCTCCTCGTTGTTGTTGGTTTTTTTTGTTGTTGTTTTTTTCCCTTTTCCCCTCTTCCACAGATTGGGTGTTCTTTATTTTTTTTTTTTTTGGTTTGTTTCTTTTGTGTGGTTTTTTTCGTGTTTTTGTTTGCATGTACTACAAAATTGGAAAAAGTACAAAAGAAAAAGTAAAAAGAAAAAAGAAAAAAGAAAAAAGAAATGTGTGTGCAGCACACAAACTCATTGCAGTTGTGTGTTTTGTATACGTTTTTGTATGTTTTTCTCAGAATGATTGTTACACTACTGTATGAAGCCATGTTGTCTAAGGTGATCAGCCACTCACCATACACACACACTATCAACAAGGGGCACTTTGATGCATAGAGCAGGATACTATAATTTTTTTTTTTTTTTTTTTTACCTCTTAAGCCCCAAGGGGGTTTCTGAGCTTCCTGCTCGAAAATGTAATGCCCAAATTTAATTGATTATTTCTCTGCAATTACAAACTCTGTCCTTATAATCTTGGTATCAAAATAAAGCTAACACTTGTGAGATTTCATCAGAGGTGTAAATATTGAAGCAGATATTACTGCGTCAAGGTTACTGAGACTGAAACACAGAAAAAGTAAGTATATTTTATCCTCGCCTAATTTTTAATTTTAATTTTTAGGATATAACCCTTTTAAAAATATGCCTCAGATCACCTGTGCAAAGACTTATGTTTCTAAAGTGAAACAGTGAAAAATTACAGCCCTGTCAATACATGAATATCCAGATGTTGTACAAAAATGTCCAATTTTGGCACACAATTGGACACCGTACCAGTTGAATTTTTTAGGTATTAAAGAGCAGAAATTAATAAATTTTATTAACAGGCCTAAAAATGCTTTCTTTTAAATATATTTTTGAAGAATTAACCGCACATTTACATGGTAATGGCCCTTTTCTGCGGTGCGCATGAAGCATTTAATTGGTCTCTGGCCCTTTAAACTCCAAGGGGCTGTAACTTTGGTTTCTTTTGGTCAATTTGCATGATTGACACCTCTTTTTAATCGTTTTAGCCAATAGAATCAAAGTAACGATCCCACATTCACGTGACTTCAACCAATCAGACGTTGCAATGCCAAAACCCACGTGGGCCCAAATTTGCTGCATGTGGCGTCTGTCCAGTCACGTGTCTATAGGTGGGTCTAAAATGGCGGTTGTTGATGGAAAACGGCTCTGATGCGGCTAGGTAGGTGTGGTAACTTCTGATGATCACGTGGCTACTGGCTACCAGCGAAAATAATGGAGGAAATCGGGATGGTAAGCCAATCTGTGTCTTAGTGCATTTTCGCCGCTATGTTTTTTTGTGGTCTTCTTTTGCGGCTCATTCAGTGAATTTTGGTCTGATTGTCCACACATGTCTGGACTTATATTTCTCACCCCGTGTTATAACCGATTAAACGTGATCTCTTTTTTGCCCCGGTACCGGGGGCGTGGGGCTTACGTGGTTAAACCTGTTTAAATTTTAGGTTTTGTTTTTTTTTGTTTGTTTGTTTTTTTTGTTTTTTTATAACGACTCAGCATTTTACATAAAAACTTATTCACACATTGTAAGACACCATTAGTTTTTATGCTGACTCTGGAAACCACCATATATTTTAAGTTTACCCTGTTTTGTTTGTCTTCAGTGTCAGGTTGGCTCGAAAATTATGAAGTTATGTCGTCTTTCAGTATCTGTGTACTGTGTACCAGGCTAAGGACTCTGTGGCTCCTCAGCAATAGTGCGGTAGTGCTGTGGCTGATTTTGAAATATGGAAGAGTCTGTCTGGGTGAACAGAGCTGTCATCTTTAGGGGGCGTTTTATCAGGAATTTTCTAGATGTTACCAGATCACCGTAGCCCTGGGAGTGAGAGAAGGCGTAGCCTGATCGAGTACTACGCCTTCTCCGTAGACGACGAGGTGCAGGTGCAGTCAACTCCTCTGTACGCATCTTATACCTCACCTAGAAAAAAGAAATATGGGCTTGTTTTGTTTGGGGGGTTTTTATGCAAACTTTTTTTTACTATGGATACATTGATTCAAACTCAGTTAAATTACATGCTACTTTATAGTGCACAAGGTGCATAGAAGACAAGAAAGTCTTAGATGCTTTATGTGTTCAGTTTAGTTTTTTCTTTTCTTTTTTTACCTTGTCATTAATGGTAGGACAAAGCTGTATAAAAATGAAGCGGAAAGCTACAACAGGCAGGATACAGAGGAGGAACGTCAGGAATATGGTGAGCCACACATTAGGCTGGTTCAAAGTGTTTCTTGCTGCGCCTAAAATCCAAAAAGGACACAATCACATGAGTCACATACTCAGGTCTTCTTTAAAGTACCAACATTTTAGAATAGAAAAAAACTTCAAAAAGTTAACATTAAAGTGGCCTCTATACTAAATGCAGTAAATGTACTTACCAAATAAGGGGAAAGAAGACGGGAAGACATAAAACATGCCATTGCTGTACATGGTGACTGAGATGGCAAAGTAGCCTATCGTGCTTAACCACACAAAAAAATGGTTCACTGCTGTCCAGTAATAGGTGTCAAGAGACAGCTGAAAAGTGGAAGATTATTGTTATTATTATTATTACTACTACTACTACTACTACTGTTGTAGTACTGTACTATTACTAATTTATTGTTAGTGTCCTGGTGCACAATTAAAATGACTGGCTGAGATGGAATGGAAGTCTATCTGTTACAACAGACTAATATACTGCATAAGTATGGGGCGCCGTTTGTAAAGTGAAACATGCTGAAATTAACGGCAACATTTTTCCACATTTAGCTCAAAACCTTACAAAAACATGTTTTTTCAAGTAATTTTTTACAACATTTAGTAAAATATTTGTAACTTTTCATCAAATGTTAAATATTAAATGTAAATGTTAAATATTAAATCTAAATATTATATTTAAATCTAAATGTTAAATGTTAAATCTAAATGTTAAATCTAAATATTATATTTAAATCTGAATGTTAAATGTTAAATCTAAATGTTACAGAAAACTAAATATTTAGGCTACCATGCAAATTTATTGTACGGATCAACGGAAATACCAAAATAAAAGCTTCCTGAAAACCTCGGTCCAAAATTGTGTCTGCTCTCCCACTCACTTCTCCCCGCCATGTGCTGCTTCACTTCTTGCCTACGACCATGTCCAGCGATTTTGCTGGACATTAGACCACAAAACAATGCGCATTTTATATTTCTCATTGTTTTTTCCATAATTTAGTTACTGTGTCGAAGTTTGGGGGAATACATATGAGAATACTATAAAACCTATAAACTTATTACAGAAGAAAGTGATACG
>NW_005187433.1:602223-603938 GCF_000239375.1 Pundamilia nyererei | reverse complement strand
GTAGAGCTGAGGATGGTATAAACTCCAACGGTCATTTACATCCTGCACAAAACAAGTTTTAGTGAAAGAGATGAGAAAGCTCAGTGGACACAGAGACCTGAGTATGAGATCTGGTTTATGTAAGTCAACCAAAAACTGATAGTTAATTGTAATCTACATACCTGGTCAAACAGACACATGCCAAGGACTGGAAGAGCTGTGTAAACCATATTGTAGAAGGTGATGAACCAGTCCTCATAAACAGTCTGTGAACAACCACAATGAACATTTAAGTACAACATAAAGAAAAGGTGAATGTGAATCAAGTTATTTGTTTCATTTGTCCTGCATCATTTGAAACTTTTTTGCATTTCTCTCATTGAGATTGATAAACACTTTATGTCCCATTACAAAAGCTACTTAAATTACATTATAGTATAGTTACAATACATATATCTCACCTGTGCAGAAAAACCACAAAAGAAGGCGTACCAGAATTGGACAAGCGTAAAAGTGAAGTTCTTGTAAAAGAAATATCCAAGGAACTTGCACATGCGGATGTAGGACCAGCGGCCATGCACCAGCAGGAGGCGCTGAAGGTAACGGAACTGGGCAAAGGAATAGTCGCTGGACAGCACTGCCTGCATGCCTTCCTGCCCACTGATACCTACACCAATATGAGCAACTGGCAGGCAGAAAAGGAAGCAAATAAAATACACAATAAAATACACAATATCAGCTACATATTTCCCAGCTGGATAGTTGTAATGAAAATACAGCTCTGTATATTGGTGACTTCACAGGTTACCCTTTATCATGCTGACATCATTGGCTCCATCCCCAATAGCAAGAGTGACAGCCTGCTTGTATTTCTTGACCAGCTGAACCACTTGGGCCTTTTGCAAAGGAGTGACCCTGCAGCAAATCACTGTCTGACACATGCATGCTGTCCTCAGCAGCTCCAACCTCAAGTTCTTCTCCAGTGCAAAAGCCTGATGATGAAGGAAAGAATTGATGGAGTTAGGTCATCTGTCAAGATTCTGTAGTGCAACCTTAAAACCTCAAGAGAATTCCATTCATTTCTACATTCATCTCTAAGTTTAAAAAATATAAGAGAATCAGGCTTTAAAAAAACAATATGTACTTTCTGATCACACAGTGTGGCCTCTACTGTTGAAGCTACATAAACAAAATAAACTAAACTAAACAGGTCAACTTGCAGAGGTTTTTCAGTGGTTGCTGAAAACAAGCCTTCTTACCAGACTGTGCCCATTTATTATTAGTCCATAATCTCCATCCACCTTCTCATCCTGCATAGTCTCTGTCTTTTTAAGCCAAAACAGGCCTTCTCGAGATTTAATCACAGTTGGCTCCTCTGCTGCTTCAGGACACATTTTTCTTCGTGCATTCCTGAAAATATGACAGAGAACATGACCTGATTTGTTATTTGTTATTATTTTGGTTTTTTTTTTCCTCTATTCAAGTATCTACACTGGTGAACATGGCTGTGGCTTGACTGTATGTTAATAATCCATCCACCATTAATTTTCTGCCACAGTCTAAGTGGACAAGACCTCCGTCGCCAACAGAGATGGGCAGTAACGCGTTACTTGTAACGAGTAAAGTAAGGGATTACTATTGCAAAAACGGTAATTCGATTATAGTTACTTTCCCATAGGAACGCTGCGTTACTGCGTTACTAAAACCGTGATTTTTTTTGCGAGAATGTCTCATGA
>NW_005187433.1:599506-601472 GCF_000239375.1 Pundamilia nyererei | reverse complement strand
CTGGCTAATAAAGGGGACACTGAGGCATTCCTCTGCCAACTGAGATAAGTTAGTTTTCCAACATGTTCTGCATCTGCTCCAAGGCATGCTAGATTTAGACATCCTAAGATGTCTGAATCAGGTCAACTGGCTTGTTTTGATGCGACTGAGAAGTGGCTCCACTCTCTATCCCTCCTCATGCTATCTCTAAGGTAATGCGTAAAAAATAACATGTCCGGCTAATACAGCGGTAGTCAAATACCACTTAGGAAGACATTAGCTTGTGAGGTTACAGGTTACAATTAATCATGCAAATGCTTGGGAACATTAAAATGTCAGATTAATGATTTTTATAGATTTTTTTCTTGTGATAGAATTAGCTTATGGCTATGATAAACTGGCTAGTTTAATATTAGTTTTTCATTTACAGTAGGTTTTTCATTCAGTTGTGGTAGAATTAGCTTGAGATAGCAAGTTATGAAATCTGGCAGCAACAGTTGTTAATTTGTCTTATATGTTTATTGAAGTTCATAGTGACAAATTATCTCACTGATTCATACGCTGAAACAGCTTCCGATTGGCAGAATACAATCATCATCTGGTTTTAACTGACTCACTGTAGCTCCTCTTTGACACCTTCAGCAGTGTTGGCTGAGACAACAAAGACGTCCTTCATCTCCTCTCTTAGCATGTTACAGGAATAGCCAATGTTCTCTGCTGTCTCTGTTGAAGAAAAAAAAAAAGAATAATTCTCAATCACCTAGGTGCTAGAAATCTTTAAAGTCAATCTTGCAGCAAACAAAAGCTGGAACGACTCTCAGAGCATTTGTCGATATGTATATTAGATCTATGACTTGAAACCATGGAAACCCATCAACCAAAACTGTTGATGCTCTGAGATTGTGTGTAGATTAATGAGAGCAGGAACATAAGAATGTATTATACATCATAATGCAGTCTTTATCCACTTTGAAATGTATAGTTTAAAAAGAAAAAGTTCCACCGACCTTGCTTATCTCCAGTTAACACCCATATTTTGATGTCCGCTTTAGCCAGTTGCTCAATGGTCTCTGGCACACCGTCTTGCAACTTGTCCTCTACAGCTGTCGCTCCCAACAGCTAAAGCCACACATGCAGCTATGATTTAAACTGATGTTAAATAAAGCAAAGCAATGAAGCCATCCTATACCTTTATCACAAATTATGCTGGTTTCACTGTAACATTAGTGTACAATATAAACCAGGGGTGTCAAATATAAAGGCCTGGGTGCCAGAACTGGTCTGGCATAGACTCTAACCTGACCTGCTGGACAGCTTTGGAAAATGTGAAGAATGGAATTAATTTTGGACTATCACTTGTATTTTCATAGGTTTTTGCAGCTTTTCCTACTGATAAAGACCTCCCCCATGGCCATATGCATACTACACCAAGTAAATTAATTAATAGGTAAACAATTAAATGTTAGAACAATTCCTCTGAATTAACAAAACCTTTCTATTTTATAATTACAGGACAGTCTGGTTAATGAACTTTTCTGTAACTTTACATATTTACTTCTTACAATTTAAGCCCAAAGAGTCATGCTGATAAATTCTTTCATTTAATACAGAAGCATTTCTCATCATATTAGAAAATCTGAGACGTACTGTTGAAATTGCACTTCGTTTTCTTATTGGAAGATATCTCAGGGATTAAATGTGTAGTAAAACACTGACAGAGGACAATCTGAATTTCACATGAAATTAGGCTATATTGTGGGCCGTAATGTAAAATGAGTTTCATATCCCCGGTATAAAGTATAACTACCAATAGATAATCAAGCAGCAAATTCGTATTGACAAAGTTTTCAGCACATGTACTAACCATCATATCTTTCTCTATCTCTTCATAAAGTTCATCAAGTTTTTCTTCACGTCCCTCCATGGCAACACTGGCCTCATGGTGGCGCTGTTTCCAATCTATCATGTAGTCCTCATTTAAGTCTTT
>NW_005187433.1:592104-597970 GCF_000239375.1 Pundamilia nyererei | reverse complement strand
CACTGTGTTAAGGACAATGACATAAGACCAGAAGATGAGGAATGATGAGAGAGGAGCATCAATGCCCGGTTCACGAGGAAGAAACATAGTGAACACAGAGCCCTCATTTGTTTCCCAGATTGCATTGCCAATGGTCAAAATGGAGCACATAGATGCCAGGAAACCAAAGATCTGATGGAATGAAAACATCAGACTTCTTGATTATTCAAACAATATTACTCTTGTCACTCAGGTGAAAAACAAATCACTGTCTTTAAGTTCTATATCTATAAGCTGAGACTTTGTGTGACTTTCTTTGTATTTTTGCTTGTGTAAACTCACACATAACACCAGGATATTCGTCAGGTGATCAATGCTTGTCCGTTTGAATATTGACTTCCCGCTGTTCTGCATCAGTTTAGTGTCAGGACCTGGAAAGGATTATTAGTGTCAGATTTTCTTCTGCACACCTTCGCTGCATCTTCTTCCTGCTCTAGTCTCTTATGTACAACTTCAAACATCAGTATCAGAGAAAACAATAAAAACTAGACCAAATTGTACACAGATTCAATGTGATGTTGAGACACTGACAGTGATGCAGATACAGTTTTCAGTATGTTTCCAGACTGGTTAGCCTTAGAAGGAGAATGGCCTAAATGAAACACCACAAATATGTCATTACTGTGATATTGTTGTTTTAAGAACTTCACACTCTAGAATCTGTGGCAGATTATCTTCTGTATACCTTTGCAGATGTAACCACATCCCCTTCCTGCTCTAGTCTCTTATGTACAACTTCATACATCAGTATCAGAGTAAACAATAAAGGCTAGACCAAAAAAACATCACTCAAACTGCAAATTGTACACAGTTGCAGTGCACAGTGTACCTCCAAAGATGACCAGACCGAAGCACCACTCAGTGTTCCTGAGAGTACAGCCTCTGAGCAGCACTTTGTCGTTGTCCAAGGCATATCTTTCTCCGTTCAAAGTCAGAGTCCCTTTGAACTTGTCTAGACGGTTATTGGGAGGTTCACATCGCACTTCACCTGAGAAACAGAAATCAGTGTCAGCAAATAATTCTAAACAGTTCACAGGATAGTTAGAGGACAGCTCGAAGCAGTCTGTGTAGTCTCCTCCGACCTCTGGTATCAACAAGGGATTTTCACCTACAGAACGGCTGCTCACTGGATATCTTCTCTTTGGTGGACCATTCTCTGGAAACCTTACAGATGTGGGTTAATCCCAGCAGGTCATCATTTTCTGAAATACTCAGACTAGCCAATCTGGCAGCAACAACAATGGAACATTCCAAATTCTTTAAATCAACTTTCTGGCACATTTTATACTCAGTTTGAATTCAAACAGGTCACTTTAATAATGTCCACATGCCAAAATGAAGTGGATTGCTGTCATCTGATTGACTGGTTAGATGTCTGTATTAATTAGCAGGTGAACAGATGGACCTAACAAAGCAAACAAATAAACAATTAAATAAAACCCAAGATCCCATTGTTACATTAGTAGAAAAAGTCGTGCATGAGGAAATACAATCACTCAGTACAAACTTAAACAGTTCAAAGGTGAAATACTGCTCTATTGATTGATTGATTGATTGTTAATTTATTTCAAACATGTAAACAATATACAGGTACATTTAGTAAAGAAAATAAGAGAGAAAAAAATACTATACAAAAGTCAATACATTTCAATATTGCTACCGTTCTGATTCATTTACGTGTTGAAAGGGAGTGGGAAGAAGAACACACTTATTTAATCCCACCCCTTTGCCATAAATTATCAGTTAATATTTAGTCAGCTTCCTTACTGATATAATCTATAATAAAAACTAGTGAACAGATTGCTGATATAATATATACTATAACATGACGTGATTTTTTTTAAATAGAGACATTCACTTAATTTCAATATTTTCCCTTTCTTTATAGTTCGAGAAGATCATATTTTTATAACTTTTTGAACTGTTTTATGTTTGGACATTGCTTTAATTCCATATTCACACTGTTCCACAGTTTCACTCAATGAACAGAAACACAAAAGCTTTATCTTGTAGTACGTACCTTCCCTGTTTTGAAGTTACAAAAACCCCTTAAATTATAACTTCCTTCTTTCAAAAAAAAAACATACTCTGAATATTACCCGGCAGTTCTTTTTTTTTTTTTGCTTTGAATAGAATTTGTGCTGTTTTGAATTTCACTAGATCGGCAATTTTCAATATTTCAGACTGCAAAAATAGTGAGTTTGTATGTTCCCTATAACCTGCATTGTGGATGATTTGAATTGCTTTTTGTTTTTGTTTTTGAAGAGTAAAAAGTGAATGTAATGTGGTTTTATAGTTGTTGCCCCAGACCTCTGCACAATAGCTTAAGTATGGTGAAACCAGTGAACAGTATAGAATATGAAGTGATGTTCTGTCTAACACCTGCTTTGCCTTGTTTAGTACGGCAATGCTTTGTGATACTTTGGAATGAATATATCTTACGTGAGCTCTCCAGTTAAGTTTTTCATCTATTATTACCCCCAGAAATTTATTTTCACTGACTCTTTCAATATCAGCACCATTTATTTGAATCTTAGCATTTGTATCTAAACTACTATTTCCAAATAACATCAGTTTAGATTTATTCAAATTGAACGATAATTTGTTTTTGTCAAGCCAGAACTTCACTTTACTTATTTCATTAGTCATATCCTCCAATAAATTCTGCAGATCATCACCAGAGCAAAAAATGTTTGTATCATCAGCAAAGAGAACCATTTTTAATACTTTGGACACTTAACAGATGTCGTTAATGTACAAGTTGAAGAATTTTGGACCCAAAACTGACCCTTGGGGTACACTACAAGCAATGTCCATACATAAGGAGCAACCACCATTTAATTTCACAAACTGCTTCCTGTCACCTAAATAACTCTGGACCCAATCTAAAACTACCCCTCAGACACAATGACATTCCAGTTTTCTTATTAATATATCATCATCTATTGTGTCAAATGCCTTTGTCAAGTCTATGAATAACCCAGCCACATATGGCTTTTTGTCTATGGAATTTGTGATGTATTCTATTGAATCTAATAATGCCAATGATGTTGATCTGCTTGATCTGAATCCATACTGACTCTCAGTGAATCGTTTATGTTTATCTATACATTTTCCCAGTCGGTTGTTAAACAGTTTTTCAAGAATGAGAATTGAGGTAGTAAAGAGACAGGCCTGTAGTTTGTGAAATGGTGTTTGTTTCCAGATTTGTATAGAGGTATAACTTTTGCTATTTTCATTCTGTCTGGAAATTGACCAGTTTGAAATGATAAATTACAGATGTATGTAAACGGTTTTATAATAGCCTCAATTACTCCTTTAACCACTATCATATCGATATCATTACAATCCAAAGATTTCTGATTTTACATTTGTTGACAATCTCAAAAACCTAATTTCATCAACGGCTGTGAGAAACATAGAATATGGATTTCTGTCTATCAGTGTATCCGGTTTTTCTTGTGCTTTCCCCGGATCTATCCTAACAGAATTATTTTTTTGCATTTATGCATTTATTCATTATTTATTTTGGTACTTGCATTAATTCTTAACTCAGCCAAGGCCTATCAACCTAAAAAAAATCTTTGTTAGTTTTGGTCCCCTCTGACATTTCCCAATGACAGAACCAGGTTTCACTTTTGAAAATCAGACTGTGTGTTGTTTCATTGAGATTCTCACCATTAAAGGCAGTGAGTGCCTCAATGTTGTCTCCCAGCTCTCCAGTTACAGTCAGAGCCTGTTTCACCTTCAGATTGGTTTCTCTGGGGGAGACCAAGGAAAATCCAAGACAGTGTCAGACATTAGTTGTCAACCTAGCATACAAACAACACAGTACAGCACACTTACCCATCTAGTTCAGCTGTTTCCACATAAACTAAATTAAGGGGCTCACTGCTAGACAGCAACAGAAGGTCTGCCTAAGAAATAAAAGCACTGAGTTTAGTTTGGAACTTACTTTTGAAATGAATTTCTTTCACTTGTTTCAAATCTTTACTATAGCCTCCCCAAACTTACTGTGACAAACTCATTATTCTCCAGTTTGACTATGTTCCCGACCTGAACATTCATCCATTTTTCATTTTTGAGTCTGTCAGGGAAGGGAACAAAGGCATACAACACAGAAATGAATCCAAAATTCTTCATACAAAAGGTATTCTTTTCTTTTTCATTTGGGTTTCCAAAGACTTACTGGCCATCCATGAGGACGTCCACCTTCCGGTTATTGACTTTTCTGTCACATTTGTGTCTGTTCTGCTCAGTTGACACAAGAAAAAGATACTGTTTGCTTCCGAATCTGATATTAGTTTCTTATTTTTGGTTTTCTCTTTTGTTATTACCGATTTCAACTTACTATGTCATCAATGGCATCTTTGACTGCTGTTATAGAAAGCACTACTATTAAGGCGAAACCTGTAGTAATCCATGAGAGAGAGGAGATTTGTGGGATCAACTGTCAACACACACACACACACAAAGATTAACACACTCTTTCAGTGCATAGATAATATCTTTTCTTCTTCTTCTGCCTAGCAGTTCATATCCCCCGATGCAGGGTCTGCTGTTTTTCATGCTTTCCTCCACTTCTTCCTATCCAGGGCATCTTTTGGTGTAACATTCGCAGCCTTCATATTGTCTTTGATTCGGTCCATCCAGCGTTTTTTTTTCTTCGTGGCCTAATTGCTGGGCTGTCTTTGCGATGGAGTTCTTATCGCTACGGGCAACATGGCTGTACCATCGGAGCCTCGCCTCTCGCATCTTGTCTGTGATCGGTGTCACTCCCCATCATTTCCTAACGTCTTTGTTCCTCGCTCGGTCTAGTCGTGTGAGACCCAGAGGCCATGTCAGCATCTTCATCTCCATGGTGTGAAGGGCTTGTTTGTGCTTGGTCGTAGCTGGCCAGCACTCTGACCCATAGAGTGCCACTGGGCGCACGATCGACTTATAAACTTTCGCCTTAAGATAGATTGGCATTCTCTTGTTGCACAAGACTTATCTGACCTGGCACCACTTCATCCACGCTGTGTTGACACAGAGTCTGGCGTCTGGTAGAGTTTCGCAGTCCGAGGTGACAAGGGACCCAAGGTACTTGAATTGGGCAACTGATAGTGATGGTACTGTTGGTCTGGGGGCCGCGTTCAAGGTACTCAGTCTTCTTGATGTTCAGGCACATGCCGTTTTCAGAGAGCCAATCTTTCCATGCTTGTGTTCAGGTTTGCAGGGCTAGGCAGTTTTTTGTTTCTGATAGACATACATCATCTGCATACAGTAGGCTCCATGGATGTGGTGATTGCAGACCAGCTGTCGCGGTGTCCATACAGAGGGTGAACAGCATAGATAATATCTTTTAAGATTCTTAAAAGTGAAAAACTTAACAGTTGCTTCATTTTATTTATGTATGTCATGTATGTTCACGCTTAATAACATTTGGAAAAAGCATTTTTTAAAAATCGATTTATAAAAAAGCAAAAGAAAGTGCAAGTCCTTTCACATTTTAAGTCAAATGAAGTTTGAAAAAGGTATGGTTGAATATAGAGAATGAACTCTGAATGCGGTTTTTGCATTGACATAACTATCTGCAGCATAAAATAACTATTTTTAAGCATGCAATTATTCTGACAAGAATGGCAACATGTCTACCTGAAGGATGAGCAGGAAGAGGAAGTAGGCATTAGCGAGCCTCTTGAACTGCTCAAAAAGATTAAAAGGCAGGAAGGTGAAGATGTTGTATTTGGAGGTCTTGATGGCATTGTTCTGAAGTTAAAGAAATCGACAGAGGAAAGTTACATGACTGATGTCAGTTTAACAAAAATCACTGTGATTTAATATT
>NW_005187433.1:590131-592034 GCF_000239375.1 Pundamilia nyererei | reverse complement strand
TGAGGGTGTGTCCAAAGCTTCTCTTGTCATCTGCTGAATAGGCATGATAACATTTGTCTATATACTTACAGCATAGCGGAAAGATAGGTTGAAAGTGCTGTCATTAGCCCGCAAGCATCTCTCCTTCTCTGTGAGAGAGTAAAGCAGTCAGAGCAGGAGTTTATGCTACTGTATGTTACAGCAGTACTGAGGAAAGAAACTCAAATTAAATTTATGGAAACATTTCAGAGCTGTTAGTCCAGCAGCATTTTGAAATGTTCACTGCTTGCCACAAAAATAAATAAATAAAACTAAAACTGAGACAGCCATACAGTAACTGAACAATGCAGTAAACTAGAGCAAAGTTTACGTGCATCTAATCTCACCTTCCTTATTTCCGTGTCCACACAAATGGCAAAAGTATGACAGCACAGTTCCCATCTTTAACTCAGGTTCTCCATGTTTTATAACCTGGAAAAACACACATTTCAGTCCTAATTAGTGAGTCATTTCTTTATTGGTATTATATGTCGATATAATAATAGAGTGCATTTATATAGCGCTTTTCGAGACCCTCAAAGCACTTTATATTTCCACTATTCACTCACTCTCACTGTTGGAGGCAAACCACAGTTGTAGCCACAGCTGCCCTGGGGCAAACTCACAGAAGCAAGGCTGCCATATCACGCCATTGGCCCCTCTGGCCATCACCAGGAGGTGAAGTGTCTTGCCAAGGACACAACAACCAAGACAGACAGAGCTGGGGATCGAACCGGCAACCTTCCGGTTACAAGATGAGCTTCCCAAGCCCCTGAACCACGGTCACCCAATGGATATAAAAACCAAAAGGGGAAACTGTGGCAAAAGCGAGAGGGAACCAGTTGCTATAATATTTAAGGATTAATAGTGAAAAGGTGGAGCTGTTTAAGATGTACAGCACACCTCGTAAATTGGATATGAGGGAAAGACAGATGCAAAACATCCCAAAAATAATAAATCTGAGGTTTCACAACATATCTCTCCATCAATCTATAGATAGATAGCCATCAGTCACATACTTGTCAAAATTTCCACTCCTCCCCATTTTATCAGTTCTCCAAAGCTGTAAAGATATAGTGCAACTCCCTTTCAACTCTTTGTACTATAGTTAAATTTAAGAGGTAACAATCCCTAACTACACAGATAGAGATAAAGATTCATCCTTGACCATTTGACTTGTTCAGTAATCAGCCCATAATAATATGCAGGTATTGTATTTTTCAGGAATTGTTGTGGATAAATGTTTTTCAGTGAGACATAAAAAATATGAATTGATCACAGGGCAATATAAAAAATATAATTAACTGCTTCACTTTTCAGTGGTCAAATGCTACCTAATTTGTTAAGAAGAAAAAACAAATTTATCCATGAGCCATGAAAAAATCAAGAAGCCCTCTTTTGGCAGGTTTCATTTGATCCTTCTTCTTCCACTTGCAAAAATATTAAATAGGTCTGAATTACTGTAAACCTAAAGTGATTTAAATGGTTCTTGATAAGAACTAATAAAATGCAGCATTTTCTAATAGTTTTTTAAAGTCTGAAAGCGAATGAAAATCAACCACATACCTCAAACAAAAATATGATTTCTTTTGTCTTCTGGGTCCTGCTTGCAAGCAGACACAGGTGCTTGAATTTTAAGATTTCAACCCTCCTTTTACTTCCGTCTTTGAAAAAATAAATCCAGGTTTTTGTCTCTTCAGTGCATGGAAGGCCAGTTTAATCCTAAAAAGAGAAAGGAGGATCAACTGAGTCTTCTAGCAGGATAAAAGTCAACAGGAACAACAGGTGAGATGTTGTAGTTGCACCTACAGTAGAAGTTTTGGGCACATGAAACTAACTGCTAAGAGGTTATGTAAACCGTTCAGTGTTCGTTGGACTTGAGCAG
>NW_005187433.1:586420-588459 GCF_000239375.1 Pundamilia nyererei | reverse complement strand
ACAGTCAAAATAAGCTGCAGAGGATTTGTACACATGTCATCAGAGCTTTTCTGGGAGTGGGAATGTTAGTCAGTGGCTCTGACTCAAAAAAAAAAAAAGAACTCTAATTGGGCCTCAACTGTGAAAAGAGCATAACATTTGCCGGATGTCTGGAACGTTCTGGAGATACTGTGTGCCTATCAGTGAAATCTTGAAGAAGGGATTCCCTTGCACCCACTCGACAACCCAGAAAAGTGTCACAAGCGGACTGCTCCATAGAGTTTAAGCTGCAGATTTCTCACATGCAACGAAGGGATATAAACACCTAGTGCTATGAACAAACTAACCTATTATTATACATACTTTTCATACTACATAACTTTACATCCACACATCAGCAACAAGTCCATTTTTTGAATGTTTGTGGCAAAATCTGGAAAAACATGAGATAACAACTAAATTCAAACATTTTCCTCTAATTTATACATATAAAGACCACATCCTTACACCTCTTTTTAAACTTCTTTATCATTTCACAGAGCTTCAGTTTTGATAAGCATACTTTTAATTGCCACCAACTTGGAGCTTGCTGATCCTTAACAAAGAAGGCATCTGGTCTGTGTCCCATTAGAAGTCGAGGAACTGCTGAGGCATTATCCACAGTGAGCAGTAATGAGAATAAAACTGAGGGACCAGTTCTTTTACTGAGGGCATCAACTGTTCTAATCTGGTCTAAATGTGTAGATACAATGCAACAATGAAAACAGATTGATCCACAAGTCTGAGCTTTGTGATTCAACACTTCCTGATAAGTTGATAAAACCACACATTTATTTCAAAGAATTTCTGTCTTGGTTCATGTTGTCTTTGAAACAGAATTAATTATTCATTGCATAGTGTGTGACTGAAGTACACATAAGTAAATTCAGCAGGATGGGACAGATAGAAGTAAATAAATAAGTTCAACATAAAGTCGAGAAACTAGTGAAATAAAGCTGTTGTCAAATTCATGTAACCGATGAAAGGAAACCTTGGCCTGTTGAGGGATACAGTCAGGAACTATAACAACCTTTTCAACATCTCCAGCTGTGGAAATGTTTTGGTCTCGATTGATTAAGTCAATAAAAGACAGCAAAGTGAAAGAGTCAATTTTGAAGGGCTTTATTAATCAACACAGTGTGAAAACAGTGTATGAGTTCAGAGTTCACAATCCTTGTGTGTCATTAACTGCTTTTACTGTGTAGAGTGTCAACAAAGAGGAAGCTCACACATACACTACTGTGTTTTTCCATAAACAAATAAATTACAGCTCAACTGACTGCTGATGATCAGCTGGAACTAGAAAAAGCAATTTATTACTCAGAGAGTCTGAGCAAAGTCTTAACATGATGAAGAAAATTAATACAGCCATCCTGAACCATGGTCCAATGATTTAACAACTCTTATTGACTATAATCCACATCTGCTTGAAGCCTGGATTAGAAAATTAGATATCTGCTTTTTATACCAATCCCCTCTTCCAGAATTCAGTTCCTTGCTAAATATTTAAACACATTTTATTCTGGTTTTCTCTTTTAAAAATAAGGTTATGAAAAGGCAATAAAAAAAACCAGTTACAGAGATAAGACTAATAACTGGCTGTCCGCTGTGGACAATGTGACTGTAGTGGTGCCAGGTTAAGTTATACATTCATGAAGGACTGAATGTTAAATTATTAACACAGTATAATAATAATCCTCATGTAAATAACTACAGTGTATAAACTATACTAAACTATATATAATGTATAGTACAGTATTCAAGATCACTGCCTACACACAACTTTTTAGTATATACTTTGTATTAAAAATCAATAAAACTTCCTATATTTGTAATTTCTCAGCTATCTAGTTTGAAAACCTATTTCAAAACTAAGAAAAAACTAAACAAAACAAACTACATCTACCTTTTTTTATCCTAATCCACAAGCCAATTGTATTTGTAATGAAATTAACTAAAACCAGGGTAGAACATCTTTGCAAAATCTTCAAGTGTGCTTTAGAAACTGGCCAGTAATAATT
>NW_005187433.1:583539-585936 GCF_000239375.1 Pundamilia nyererei | reverse complement strand
AATGTAGACTTTTCACTATGGATACGCTACTTTCTGGTGTACAAGACAAAAGGGTTAATAGAAGACAAGATGCTTTTACATGCTGCCCCAAGTGTTTTTTTACCTTATCATTAATGGTAGGACGAAGCTGTATAAATATGAAGCGGAAAGCAACAACAGGCAGGATACAGAGAAGGAACGTCAGGAATATGGTGAGCCACACATTAGGCTGGTTCAGAGAGTTTCTTGTTGTGCCTGAAATCCAATAATGTCAGAATCACATAATGTTACAGTATTACAGTATATAAGAAAGTAACTTCACAAACTGCAAAAATGGATGATGAAATTTAAATACACAATCCCAGGATACAGCCAGCACAAATCTAACCTTTTTTGTCTAAATGCTAGTTCGCATAACCCTGTTTTAATGTACTCATGTCTCCTTTAAAGTACCAATATTTTAGAATAGAAAAAAACTTGATAACTTCATTAAATTAACATTAAAGTGGCAAACATACTAAATATAGTAAATGTACTTACCAATGAAGGGGAAAGAAGACGTGAACATATAAAACATGCCATTGCTGCACATGGTTAATGTGATGGAAAAGTAGGCCACCATGCTTCCCCACACAAAAAAATGGTTCACTGCTGTCCAGTAATAGGTGTCAAGACACAGCTGAAAAGTATTTACTTTTATCATTATTAATGTCCTGTGTACTTATTTCTTTACATAAACTCAAATTTAGAGACTGACATAGAATGGAAATGTTTCTGTTACAGCAGATTAGTCTGTAGACTAAGTAGCCTCTTTGTTAGGTACCCTCGGTTCAACTGTTTATTAACCAGCCAATCAAATGGCAGGAACTCAATGCTTTTGAACATGTACACGTGGTCAATACTACCTGCTGGAGTTTAGACTAAGCATCAGGGAGGTAAAAAAGCTAATTAAGTTACTTTGAATGTGGTGTGGTTTTGCGTGCTAGATTGGGTATTTCAGAAATTGCTGATCTACTGGCATTTTCCCACACAATTATCTCTAGGGTTTACAAGGAATAGTTCTATAAGAGAAACCATCCAGTGAGCAGCAGTTCTCTGGGCAAAGATTGTTGATGCCAGAGGAGAATTGACAAAATGCTTCAAGATGATAGGAAAGCAACATGGCAACCATGGCATACAGAAGAACAAAAGCATTGCCTGGTATCATAAATCTCAGTAACATTTAGATGGTAGGGTCAGAATCAACATTTGTATCAATACTTCAGGCTTTTTTTTGAAAATTTGCCATAATGAAAATGAGCAGTTCTGCAGGCAAAAAAGGCCCAAAGTGATAATAACCGCGTGCACCTAATAAAGTATCTAATGAGTGCACATGGATTTATGGTATAGAAATGCATAAATA
The DNA here is from genome assembly GCF_000239375.1 of Pundamilia nyererei. Classification (NCBI taxonomy): domain Eukaryota; kingdom Metazoa; phylum Chordata; class Actinopteri; order Cichliformes; family Cichlidae; genus Pundamilia; species Pundamilia nyererei. The sequence continues at coordinate 584,555 of NW_005187433.1, read as the reverse complement.
AAACCGTTAAATGCAATTTTTTCTCAAAGGAGTGCAGTTCACTGAAAAAAAACTGGAGGACAAATAATGTGGCAAAGTTTTGTGATTCTCTATGTTTTCACAATAAATATGTCATTTCCAAGCATGCCTCTGGTAACGAGAGCTGTATTTCTCACCTGTGTGTACACCACGATGAGCAGACAAGTCTGTGCCAATAAAGCAAAAGACTGATAGTCAGCAATCTCTTTTCCATCATCTCTGACTGTGTCATGCATGGAAGCCCATGGAATAAAAAAGAGGATTAAGGAACTGTAGCAGCTGTGCATTACACAGCTCACAAAAGCTTTCTTATTGAAGTATTGGTTCTTCTGGCCTGGAGTGTAGAGCTGAGGATGGTATAAACTCCAACGGTCATTTACATCCTGCACAAAACAAGTTTTAGTGAAAGAGATGAGAAAGCTCAGTGGACACAGAGACCTGAGTATGAGATCTGGTTTATGTAAGTCAACCAAAAACTGATAGTTAATTGTAATCTACATACCTGGTCAAACAGACACATGCCAAGGACTGGAAGAGCTGTGTAAACCATATTGTAGAAGGTGATGAACCAGTCCTCATAAACAGTCTGTGAACAACCACAATGAACATTTAAGTACAACATAAAGAAAAGGTGAATGTGAATCAAGTTATTTGTTTCATTTGTCCTGCATCATTTGAAACTTTTTTGCATTTCTCTCATTGAGATTGATAAACACTTTATGTCCCATTACAAAAGCTACTTAAATTACATTATAGTATAGTTACAATACATATATCTCACCTGTGCAGAAAAACCACAAAAGAAGGCGTACCAGAATTGGACAAGCGTAAAAGTGAAGTTCTTGTAAAAGAAATATCCAAGGAACTTGCACATGCGGATGTAGGACCAGCGGCCATGCACCAGCAGGAGGCGCTGAAGGTAACGGAACTGGGCAAAGGAATAGTCGCTGGACAGCACTGCCTGCATGCCTTCCTGCCCACTGATACCTACACCAATA
>NW_005187433.1:579874-581346 GCF_000239375.1 Pundamilia nyererei | reverse complement strand
AGGGTTAGTGAGTGCTGAGTGATTCGCTTACGCTAAGATTCACACAGTAAAGGAGGGGGTGAGTAGCTCAAATGTGCTGTTAGCATGTTAGCAGAGCGATGCTACCCAGTTCAGAGCAGAAATATTTTTGTTAAGATACTGGATGTTGTGTTTTTTTCCACAATTTTAATTATAAGCTAGATATATTTCTACTAATGAAATTAGTTCGCTAACAGCAACAGGGATGAGTCAGTGAGTCAGTTGGGCATGTGAATCATGATTCATGAGTCAGTGAAGTGATTCTCGAGTATTGAACGATTCGTTCATGATTCGTGCATCACTATTTTCAACAACACCATGGGAATTTCAGATTTCACACAGGTGGTTGGATGTTACACTCTGGAAATGGAATGATGGTGAGTGTTACAAAAGTGTTACACTGAGTAACAAAAAATAATTTCCCCCAGGGATTAATAAAGTATTCTGATTCTGATTCTGATTATTAACCCTCTGTGGTCCACGGACACGCTGCACCTCCAAATCACATGACTGATTTAAACAGACACAGCAACAAGCTGCAGCCACGCTGAGTCTCTATTTCAGCCCATATTGAAAGTTTTTAAAGTTTAATTACAGCCCAGTAAATCCAGAGTTATGATAATATATATAAGCCACGTTTTTTTCTATGTGTATGTGGTTTTTGTTAAAGTGTTTTCTAAGGACAGCGCAAAAACAGTAAAGAAAGAAAAAAAAAGCCACCTCTTTCGTGTCGGTGGAAAAATGTACCATGTCGACCAATTTAAAAAAAAAGTCAACAGGTGGGTTTTGGTTGTTTAGGGAGAGGGAAAAGTTTTGGAAGTGACGGTAATGGCAGCGAGACAGAGCGAGCGAGTGTGTGCGAGAGAGAGAGTTTAGATGTGGGAGATTTGTGACGTTTAGTGTGGAGTGTATAGTTAGTGTGTTGTGTTGTCTTGTGTAGTTGTTCTGTTGTGTAGTTGTTGTTTTGTTTTGTGTGCCAGTGAGGGCACTAATGAATGTCACAAAGGCATATTGCATTGTAAACACTGTCACTAAGTAGAAACCAGCGGAGTGATACACCTCCTGTTGTCAGGCCTGCAGGTTTATCCCTGTGCTGTTCTCCTCTGTCTTCTGGTGGAAAAACATTTTTTTTACTGACACACATAATTTGCGACACCTGATTGTTCTCTCATTTTAGTTTTAGTAATATTTTTAAATGGTTGTACAAAATGAAAAAAAAAGGCAGGTGTATTGGCTGCATTATTAGATAAATAGTTGTATATGTTTATAAAATGTACAATTTATATTTGCATTTCAAGTTATAAAAATTTGCTCAACATATCTGTTTTTTTTACAGTAAAAAAATACTACTAGTGTGGAGGTATGTAATAACGACAGGAGAGGTCTCAGTGTCTCACTCCAACTTTATTAACTGACTCTCAGAACTTCACATACAGTAAGCGCCAAAATCTCCA
>NW_005187433.1:577347-579265 GCF_000239375.1 Pundamilia nyererei | reverse complement strand
AAAAAAAAGACTTTGATTTTGCCACCCTATTTGATTTCTTTTCCACCCTCATGCCACCCTAAGAAAATTTCTCTAGATCTGCCCCTAAGTAAAGCAGCAAATTTTGATATACAGTGGTCCCTCGCTATAACGCGGTTCACTTTTCGTGGCCTCACTGTTTCGCAGATTTTTTTTGTGCAATTTTGCATGGTGGTTTTTTTTTTTGTTTTTGTTTTTTTGTTTGTTTCTTTAAACAGCACGTTGTGTTGTGCATCCTGATTGGCTGTAGACCACTGTCAATCAATCTCGTGCCTCCTGTACAGTAAAGAATGCGTTCAGCTTGTCGAATTTGTAGTGTTTGTTTGTACGTTTTCTCCCCGACAAACACAACAATGTCGACGAAACGTTTTGCACCGGTTTCATTCTATTATAATGGACTTATTTTTCTATGAAGGTTTGAACTTGAAACAAGAGAGAAGTGTGAAAATGCTCATGCCTGTCTGAGAAAACTGTACAAACAAATATTGTAAAACAACAGCTACAAATTTATCTTACAGCTGTAGGAAAAGTAACTTAATGAATCAAGCCTCAAATGGTTGAGTTCCTGTTCGTGCTGTTCTAGTTAATTTAAGTTTACTGAAATTCATAAACTGACAAATTGCATCATTAATTGTATGATGAAAAAGCCTCTGATTGACAGTTGATCCTTATCTGTTTCTAACCGACTCACTGTAGCTCCTCTTTGACTCCTTCAGCAGTGTTGGCTGAGACAACAAAGACATCCTTCATCTCCCCTCTTAGTATGTTACAGGAATAGCCAATGTTCTCTGCTGTCTCTGTTGAACAGTAAAATAATTTTCAATCAATAAATCTTAAATCTACAAAAAAAGCTTAAATAAGAAGAAACATAAAGTGACACTGACCTTGCTTATCTCCAGTTAACACCCAGATTTTGATGTCAGCTTTAGCCAGTTGCTCAATGGTCTGTGGTACACCATCTTGCAACTTGTCCTCCACAGCTGTCGCTCCCAACAGCTAAAGCCACAGATGTAGTTGTGATTTATACATTTATGACAAATTATGCTGGTTTCGCTGTAACATTAGTGCACAATCTAAAGCTGGGGTGTCAAACGAACCCAGGTGCCAGGATCAACCTGGCAAATACTTTAATCTGGAAACAACTTTGGAAAAAGGATGAAAAGGATGGCATTCTGGGAAAACAAACCACCAGAATTCTTCTGTACCTTTACACATTCACGTCTTACAATTTAAGCTCAAAGATTTATGCTGATAGATTTCTTTCATTTACTACAGAAGCATTTCTTATCATTGTAAATGACCATGGCAGACCCGATGGCATGAACATGATCTTCAGCATACTTTATTAACACTCACACGGTTGCTGTGCAAACACACACTGAGCTGCAGCTCTCCTGCTGCCAGCTCAACATTACCACAAAAACAACAGCATTTACCAGAACTCCTAACTTTTAAGCCGGCTAGGCGTGATTGCAGATGCCACGCAGGTGGGTCAATCGCCCCTGCAGCAGTATCGCAAACCACACCCCGCCACAATCATGTAAGAAAATCTGAGGTGTTGAAATTGAACTTCTTTTTTTATTGTAAGATATCTCAAGGTAAAATGTATAGTTAAATTTATTAACATTGACTGGAGACAAGCAGAGTTTGACTGGTCCAGCCCATTTAAGATGAAATTGGGCTATATTTCCCCCCGATGTAAAATTAATTTGACATCCCTGGTACGTATAATTTCTGGAAAACTATCAGTAGGTCATCAAGCAGCAAATTGGTCTGTCAGATGATCTAGCGATGTGACAAAGTTTTCAGCACATGTACTAACCATCATATCTTTCTCTATCTCTTCATAAAGTTCATCAAGTTTTTCTTCACGTCCCTCCATGGCAACACTGGCCTCATG
>NW_005187433.1:574422-576390 GCF_000239375.1 Pundamilia nyererei | reverse complement strand
CCAAAACAACAAAGTTGGATCAATACTTTCTTTAAATAATCATGCATTTTCCTCTCACCTCTGTAATTTCCACTCTTTCTCCAGAGAAGTCATAGAGGTCTCCTGAATATAAGATAAATGTACTGTAAAATGAATCATTTAAACAATGTTCATGTTTCCATTTGCCTCTGTGACAACTTTTTACAAAAGCAAAGCTGCTCACCGTAAGTTTTTCCATTAATGGAGCACTTGTTGAAAGTCATGATGTTCTGTGTCAGAGTGCCAGTCTTGTCACTGAAGATGTATTTAATCTGGCCTAGCTCCTCATTGAGTGTGGTGGTTCTTGCCTGAGCTGGAGTATCATTCTTAGGATAGTACATCTTCCTGTCCCAGTCTATTAAGAAGCTGTTTCCCAGACGAATGAACTCCACGCTAATAATGTAGCACAAATTGGTAAAATTTCAAAATGTGATACATATTAGCACAAGTCTCAAGCGTTCAAACCAACTTTGGTTGTTTTTTGGTTTCATCATTTTTACTTACCTGACGTAGAGTGAAATTGGTACCACTGTGTTAAGGACAATGACATAAGACCAGAAGATGAGGAATGATGAGAGAGGAGCATCAATGCCCGGTTCACGAGGAAGAAACATAGTGAACACAGAGCCCTCATTTGTTTCCCAGATTGCATTGCCAATGGTCAAAATGGAGCACATAGATGCCAGGAAACCAAAGATCTGATGGAATGAAAACATCAGACTTCTTGATTATTCAAACAATATTACTCTTGTCACTCAGGTGAAAAACAAATCACTGTCTTTAAGTTCTATATCTATAAGCTGAGACTTTGTGTGACTTTCTTTGTATTTTTGCTTGTGTAAACTCACACATAACACCAGGATATTCGTCAGGTGATCAATGCTTGTCCGTTTGAATATTGACTTCCCGCTGTTCTGCATCAGTTTAGTGTCAGGACCTGGAAAGGATTATTAGTGTCAGATTTTCTTCTGCACACCTTCGCTGCATCTCCTTCCTGCTCTAGTCTCTTATGTACAACTTCAAACATTATTATCAGAGAAAACAATAAAAACTAGACCAAAAAAAATCACTCAAGTTGTACATAGTTGCAGTGCACAGTGTACCTCCAAAGATGACCAGACCGAAGCACCACTCAGTGTTCCTGAGAGTACAGCCTCTGAGCAGCACTTTGTCGTTGTCCAAGGCATATCTTTCTCCGTTCAAAGTCAGAGTCCCTTTGAACTTGTCTAGACGGTTATTGGGAGGTTCACATCGCACTTCACCTGAGAAACAGAAATCAGTGTCAGCAAATAATTCTAAACAGTTCACAGGATAGTTAGAGGACAGCTCGAAGCAGTCTGTGTAGTCTCCTCCGACCTCTGGTATCAACAAGGGATTTTCACCTAGAGAACGGCTGCTCACTGGATATCTTCTCTTTTGTGGACCATTCTCTGGAAACCTTACAGATGTGGGTTAATCCCAGCAGGTCATCAGTTTCTGAAATACTCAGACTCATCTGGCGCCAGCAACCATGTGACGTTCAAAGTCCCTTTAATCTACATTCTACCTAATTTGATAGCCAGTTTGAACTTCTGCAGATCATTTTAACCCTGTCCACATGTTAAAATGATTTGCTGATTAGATTAATTAGCAGGTGTGCAGGTGTACCTAATGAAGTGGCTAGTGTATGTAAACAGATCTATTCAAGTAAGCAACAAACAAACAACAAATAAATAAAACCCAGGATCTGCTTTTTACATTGGTAGAGAAAAGCAATACATGAGGATATGCATGGAAAGAAAGCGACTGGACGTCTTAAGTTTCAAGAAACGTAAAGAAGCCCAGTCGTTTTCTTTCCAAGATTCTTAGACTACCATGACCTGGATGACTGAAAACCTACACAGATGTGAGAAAATGTAATCACTCAGTAGAAGCTTAAACACTCTGTTTGTTTTTCTCCCCTCTGACATT
>NW_005187433.1:500826-571858 GCF_000239375.1 Pundamilia nyererei | reverse complement strand
AAAATCATAGCATCATAATTTTCTGAGTTTGAAAACAAATGAAACTTAGTCACATACCTGAAACAACAATATAACTTCTCTTGTCCCCTGGGTCCTCCTTGCACGCAGATAAATGTGTTTGAATAAAGAAGACAGTGAAAAAGATAAAGATTTTAACCCTCCTTTTACTTACGTCTTTGATAAAGCAAATCCCGGCCTTTGTCTATTGCCTGGAAAGCCAAGTGTCAGTTTAGTCCCAAACAGAGAAAGGAAGTTCAACTGAGGCCTCCACCAGGATAAAAGACAACAGGAACAACAGGTGAAGCATTGTAGTCGCACCTACACCAGAAGTTTCAGGTTCATACAGGAAGACCAGGGATCCCCTGCACCTAACAGCTCAGAGCTTGTGTAAACAGCACAGTGATCTTTGGACTTGGATTTTGAGTAGGTGCAGGACAGAAAAGGCAGTAAAACAACAGCAAAGGTGAAGTGCTTCAGCTAATCAGAGGGAATGTTATCATAATCATGTATGTAACACAACCTGCAGTGGCTGCACACTGTTCAGACTGAACAGTTGTTCAGTTTTAGCTTCTTAAATTCAGTTAATTTTACCTCTTTGTGACCATAAGAAAACCCTAGTAGGCTGCTTTTAATATAAATTAAATATAATTATGTATTTAACTACTTACTACCAAGTGGTTATTACAGCTTGAAATAGGTTGACTTCATGCCTGATATGTAGATCCAGGGGACCTCAACATGACCCTCTTACTTAGTGTGGTTGTGTGTGTGCATGCTCTCTGATTGGTAACAACAAACTGGATGAATGAAAGCACATTTGATATGAGAGGACATGCAAGCGTATTAGGTTTCTAAATGGTCAAAACACGCTGCCAGAAGTGAATCTTTACAAATGCACATGGATGTTAACAAAATGTTACATTTCTGTGGCATGTTTGTGATAAGACATTTTTAATACAGTTTTTTGTGATAAGACATACTTGTAATGATTTCTTAGATTTCTTCCCCCAGGGTGGAATGAATGTACAATATAGATCTTTATTAACTTAAAAAAGAAGAATTGGGTGCATGAGTTGAGTTTTACTTAGGGTTTTCTCTAATCCACACAGGGCCAAAGTATACATAAAGGCTCAAGTATATACATACACCCCTGATAATCCCTGGGTAAGTATCCCTTATGAACTTGTATCTTGACTAGATGTTTTTGGTAACAACAAGCTTCTGAGAAAATTCTGGGTGAATTTTTGAGCACTCTTGTCAAAATTGGTTGGCTTCCTGGCATGGACCTGACTTGTAGTCATTCTCACCAGGAATAAGGTTGGAGTTTTGGGAAGACTAGTCCAGAAACATAATGCCATTAAACTTAGTTAAACATTAAATGTTAATGTGTGTTTGGGATCATCGTCCTGTTGGAACACCCAATTGTGTCCAAGTTTGTCACGCTGTCTTCTGAAAGAAACCTTTGGTGGTGACACATTTGAATAACCTGTATTTACAAATGTTTGAAGTGATAATCTTGCATTCTGCATTTCTTTAGAAAGACCTTGCCAACTTGTAAATCTACAGTTGTCATTCTGAGTTCCAATCAATCCACTGAGCAATGCCGAACAAATCCTTTTTATGCTAGCAAAGTGAAACTATCGTTTGTAGTCGAATATGACCAATAATGAGTCAATAGGTAAACAGGCTGGACTTTGTGATGATGATGACGATGATGATGATAATGATGATGCAGGAGCAACACCAACACAGGGCTATCAGATAAGGCATGCTGCACAATCTACCATGGAAATCAATCATTAAAAGCACCAAATTACTATGACATTCATGCCCATGATGAGTGCACGAAAACCACCGACCACAGCTGTACAACCCAAAGCCAAAACTATATTAAGAGATGGGTGTTATTTCTCTGAGTTCAGTTCAAGAAAAAGGGCCAGTGCGCCCAGATGATTTAAACAATCATCTGGGCATCATCTTTATTTATTTATATCTTGCAATCCTATCGTCAAACAATAAAAGTGAATGCAACTGTGTTTGTGGTAATGAAAATAAAGAATTTGCATTCTTATAACCCACTGGGTGAAATGAAAAAGCTATCATATTGTAGTGGGAGAAAGAGCAGGCAAGAAGATTTATAAATACTTATTAAATATTTTATACAAAATTCATTATTTGGAATGTTTACATGGCAACAACAGTTTACAATAATGACAAAGATTACACAAATAATGAAGTACAGTGTTTTACATACTGTACTTGATAACTACAGCAGTGATTTAGTGATAGCATAGGGGTTTAAAATTTTTTGAAAACACAAAAAAAGTGATCAAAAATAAACAGTAGCAACTTGGCACAAGGAACATGTAGCTTAGAGAATGGCTGTGAAACATTGACCCTCTTAAACCAATAACGTTAATTATTCACAGGGGTTAATACACTGTAACAAAGAGGAGCATTGAGTTGTGGTTGTGACCAGTTTCACAATGTGCACGCACTGAGGGTTTTATAATAGAGCAATAATCATTTTTCATTAAGTCTAACATTCACATTTTCCATTACATCACAACACTGACGCACATCACTTCAGTCCACACAACTGAAAAAAAAACAAAAACAAAAAAACCCCAAAAAAAACAAACCATCGTAAACTAATAAGGAGGACCAAGGAAAGCTTTTATAACATCAGAAAGAATAAAGTAACACTAACTATAACACATTAAAAAGAAAACCTAACCCAGATAAATATACCCAATAAAATGATATGGAAAATCACTTGGAAAACTGGACAATGAACATTTTTATGGGCAAAGAAGTAGCTAGTCATCATTGCTGTAAGCCAAAGGAAATACAAGGGCTTTAAAAAAAAGCAATTAAAAAAACAAAACAAAACAAAACAAAGCAAAAAAGATTACTTTTCTTTATTTATTATCTTTTCATCAAAGTAAGGCCACTCCAAAGAGTAGAAGAAAACAGGACAGAATTATATATGTAAACTTTAAATATTTGTCCAGATATGCAGATTTTATTTTTTGGAAGAAAGTTCAACATCTACTATTTCTAAATGAATAATTCAACAAGACAATTATCTCTTAAATCAAGGACACACATGGTTACCTTGGTTATTAATTGCATGACAAGCACTTGCTTGTCACTTTTAGTTTGAGGGTGTGTATTTCAACTTGTTATGAAGCTGCAATTCAGGCCCAATTTAGGCTACATCAGCAGCTTAGACCAACCACTGTGCAAATGCTTTGACACTGTCGTGGTAAATACGTCCATTTTTGGTGGTAAACAATAATTCCATCACAAGTTTTGAAACACAAAAATAAATACGTATAAAAAAAATAAATAAAATGGTTACACCATCATGGTTATACTAGGCTACATGAGCTAAATAAAGATGGCTCAAATAGCACTCTTGTTAAACTTCCACAGTGAATTTTCATGAGGATTTTAGTTAAACCTTATTGTTACTGATTTTTATTCCCTCAGGTTTTATATCTAGCTATTCCTTTTCCCGGGGAAATAGGGCTGGAAACTTCACATGGCAAGGCACACATTAAACCAATTAATCCTTCAAATTGATCTGTGAAATTAGCAAAATTAAGGTTTGTTACTTTAAGTACCTTCATTTCACAAAGTATGTCAGTACTTGACCAGGATTGTGTCCTAGCTAGTGCTCGTTCATTCATCAAACAAAACACTCCTTTATAAGATAAAACATAGTATTTTCACATTTACCCAAACCATCACCCAAGGAGATAGAGAATATGGTTTTTAAAAGCCTACTTCACACATTCACAGTTTGCAGAGTGTAAGGCATAAAACACTTGGCCACAGTTTGGGGTGAGGTGGGGTTATTGCACAATCTCTGCACCAGGGAAGTGCAGAGATTTGTTTGGCCCTTCAACAGGACCTGGCATCATCTGTTCCCTTGAGGCTATGACATGCTCACCGTGCCGCTCCGGCTGATGACAAAGGAGCTACAAATAAGGTTAAATAGCTGAGTAAGTGGTCACTAACCTGTGAAACAGCTGTTGAGTGTGAAGCTTGAGTGAGCCAGCATTTATGTGGCTGTTTGCTGAAAAGCAAATAATATGGATGTTTGAGGAACACTGCAAAGTGACTGTTGGTCAAAAAACAAACAAACAAAAAAAACCCAAGGTGAGAACATAGCAGTGATGTAAGAGAAATGGCAACCCACTACCAAACAGTCAACAGCAGCTAAGACACATCACAGGTCCAAGAAAGAGTCCACATGTTCATCTACAATAAAACTCGGAGAGGATTTTCCATCCTTTTGTTTTCCGTCTTGTTCTCCAGATATCCTCATCTGCCCTCCTCTGCTGATCGAGTTTCTGACTTCAACCTCACAAATTCCTTGGCCACATCATCATTGGACCTTTGAGACAGGATTCGCAAGGCAGTGAGGCCTGTGTCGTCCATGTATATACGCTGTCCAAGGGGGCACCAGCAGGCGCAGTTGCCTTTCTCCATGATGTCTCTTAATTGCAGCACGACCAAACCCACCACCCGGTCGGCACGACCAAAACAGTAATCTTTGACGCATGCTTGCAACTCATAGCACTCAAAGCCATCTTGGTTACCCAGAACACTGTGAAGAGAGAACAGAGCTTTACGTGCTTTGAGTTCTCCAACAGCTTAATGGTGTATCTGTCAGCTTAAAGCTGCAAAAGACTTTCAGGTAGTGTCTCAACATCAATGACCCACTGACATGATTTTATATTTACTTTTCTAGTGGAAATCAATCAAAATATTGTTGTGCAAATCCCCGAATGGACATAATACATTTTACATATAGATTTGAATTACATATGAGCTGCAGCCAAAATTAGTCTTTCCAAGTTTTTCTGTTTTGCTTATTTTTTCATAAACTGCAAAATCTGGAGGAAAAAACCCCCAAATGGACTTACAAATGGAAGGTTTCATTGAACTTGGGAGACCAGCTGTTGTTCTTGGACTTGGTCTGGAACTTCCGTTTCTTGTCACTGAGGTGAGGACCGATCATGGTGATCTCCACAAAGGGTCTGAACATGCCAGACGTCTGCCATTTTAAGTCACTGGCCCCCACAACTGTAGTAATAAATGCGCAACATGATAATGTTGTCAGCTGAAGAGCAAATGTTGCTTAAAATGCCACATTTTTTACATCACTTTAAAAAAATTAAAAAAAACTCAGACTGACCTTTAACAGTAACTTTCCTCTCTCCACTCTTTGGATGAGTATAAAGCTCAATGTGGATACACACCTCTCCAATTGGTTTGTCCACACCTGATCCTAATTTTCATGAAAACACACACACGTTAAGTAAGTTTACATGTGACCACATGTAGGCAAAATACAGAAAAGAAAAGAAAACCAAGTAATAACGCAGGGTCAGGATGGAAGGGAAATGCAGATGCAGAGGATGGGTAAGGAATGACCTACCAACAGAATGACAAAACCAAATTGTGCAAAAGGAGACTGTGTGGGGAAGAAAGGGAGGTTGGCAGTTGATTTCAATGAAACCTACCCCTGCTGGGTTGTATTTTTTCATTGGGAGTTAACCTAATACCCTTTCCATTGTGCACTGGCACAGAGGCAGCACAGGAGATAAAGAGAAGACAGCAATGATACATCAACAAGTTCCAGCATCAACAACACATTAAAAAAAAAGAAAAGAAAAAAAATGGAGCAATTGGTGAAAGGACCTTTCTAATCATGAGCACATAGCACCCTCTGCTGGTTTATCTTTGGTAAGGCTTTCCTTCTGTACCTTTTTACTATTAGATACTTTTATCAGTTACCTTGTGCTTGTTGTGTGGTCACAAACGTCTTGATGAGTGTGTCTGTTGTCTGAGTATAGAGGGACAGAGCGTGGCGGAGTGAGGACAGCTCAGGACTCTTCTCTAGGAAGGCCTTCTTCAGCCCATTCCCTCCTGCATGGAAATATTGCTGCAAAGAGACACAGTGTGAGTTAGGTCATAAATATTTAGATGCACAGCTGCAAGCATCCAATATTTTGTTTCATAATATTCTGACATCTTTTACAGCAAAATAAAAAGTTTAGTAATGAATTAATGAATAAATAGCAGATATAAATAGCAGATGAAGCTAATCTGAGACAGCATCCTAATGAAACCAAAACCCAGAGTACAAACTGACCTTAATTGTGTCCAGTGCCACATCCATGACAGCACACTGCCTGGGGGACAGGCTTTTAGCCTCCCCTGCCATGTGATCCTACACAGCCAAATGGTGAGCAAAAAGGTGAAATAAAAATACTTACACTCTTAGTAAGCACATTTTGTGGACACTTCTTTAAATTAGGGTAACACCGAAGCCCATTTGAGGACACTTATTGTTCAGCTATGTGGAGGCAATATGATACCTTGAGTTTGGAGAGCTGACCCAGTTCTTTTGCAGCTGAGAGAATCTGTGCTCCCTGGAATATAATTTTTTTTTAAATTTTTATGTATGAAAAAAGTTAATAATTTTGTAATATTAGAAATAGGCAAAGTCAATGCTGACTCACAAAGGTATCATTGCCCTGTGGCAGGACAATAGTCTTCTCCAGGCTGGTCATTACAATCCTCCATAGCTCCTTGAGCACACGCTTCAATACAGTCTTCTCACACACAGTAGCAAACAGTGTCAGTCTGCAAGAACACACACATAGACGTTGTAAACATACTGTCACAAGTGCTTGTATTATTCCTTTTAAACATATAAACAATACTGAGAAGTCATTCATGAATGGAAAAAAATATGTCTTTTAGCAAAAATGCACAATTAACAGTTTTGCAGTTGCAAAAACGTCTTTTTTGCTCTGAAAAAACATTTTACCAAATTAATTAATCACCAAATTATCTCAGCCAAAAAAAAATAAAAATTAGACTACAGGACAATTCAATGAATAAACAGAAAACACCGTAGTTTGGCTAAAACAACTACTCACTTTCCATCCAGGAAGTCCATGAGTGGCCTTAGCATGTTGTCAGAGTCAGCCTCCACCTGGTTTTTGTTGTTGGCATTGACTGGTCCTTTGATCTGGTACAGCAAAGATGCCATTTGTCGCATACACTCGTTGATGCGAGTCTGGAAACTGGAATTAAAATAAATAAATAAATACATTATCAATCAGCACAAATGTGTGTTAGCTTTCACAGTTGTATACACACCAGTACAATGTACATACCTGTTCCCAAAGGTTCTACTTAGATCATCCAGCACATTGTTCAGCCTCACCTGCAGGTCATTCAGCAAGTCACAAGCCTCTGTGTCCATCTAAAGACAAGCAAAGACATCATGCCCAGGAGGGATAATGAATCATTTTGACTGAGGCTTTTGTGTTGCGCATATGGTATAAGAAGAGCTCTGAAATATTTTGGCAGAAAAAAGTTTTCGAAACTTTGAAAATCAAGCATATTCAACTGAATGTAGAATGTAGGTGCCAGGTTTTCCAGTGAATGGAATTCCTGGAACCATCAACCAGCAGTTCATATAAGAGTTTCAATCTGACATTTGCAACTTTGGGCCAAAATAGCACAAATTACCTTTGAACCTCTAAAAGCTGCACTTCACAGTAAAAGCCAAGAAGCAGTGAATGGCAGCACGATTTTAAGATTTTCATGGAAACCTGAATAGCTTGTGGGTGTTATGCAGCTTTTTTCAAGTTGTAAAATGTCTGTATTCCATCCTCCTGCAGCACAGTAATTTCAATATCAGACACCCTTGAAAAAGAAATTACACACGCATACATCAGAGCAATCACACTTTTTTCACAGCAGTCTTCAACTTTCCAGAGGTGGAACATTTACACCCCCCCCAAAAAAAAAAAAATGTAGTAGATGTATTGCAAGCAATAAGACTTACAAGGACAGGCTGAAGGGAAAAAGTAGGGAAAAAATTCTTGAATTACTGTAACTCAAGTATATCTGACTCAGGTATAACTGAGGCATCATCTAAATTAGCACTGCCTGGAGGGGAGCTAAGCCATATGGATGAAGCCATGGTGTGGCTCATTAAGTCAATGATTCAATGGCCTTTTGATTCATGGCTTGTCAGGGTTGGGTAGCACCATTAGTGAGAATAAACAGAGGGTTGTGCTAAGCACCGTGATGAGAGGCTGCAGGGAAGGAAAGGCGCTAGGAATGAATTGATGCTGCATATGCTGCATTTTTTTTCCAGCTTTTGGCGTGTATGGAAATATTCACAATGGATGTGTCTGTGTACCTACACTCACCTTTTTGTCTTCAAATGCATTTTCAGTCTACATTGGCACAGAAAGGTGAAGATAACCACGGTTAATAACGGAATAATTTATAATACCTGGGAAACTACAAGAGGTTGATTCCACAAGGTGTTGTGGAAAAAAGGATTGCCTACCTTTTCTACTGGTGCATCCATCTTTGTGTGATGGGAATGTTTGTTTGTTTTTTATTAGAGATAAACAAAAGTTTTTAAAAAATGGTCAAAAAACTTTTTTTTCCCCCCCTTTTTCAACCAGGCAAATAATATGTATAAAAATTTAAATTCAACTATAAATACTGAAAGTGAAAAAGTGTGTGATATTGATACCCACCTTCTCCATGTCAGACTATTGCATTAAAAAAGGGGAAATTGCAAAGAAAAAACAAGAATTAAAGGAAAGCAATAGCAGAAGACTCCGAAATGCTTTAACAGGGAATGAGAGCAGGTTTGCAGAGAACCAGGGAAAATGCCACTGGAAGATTCCCACCCCAACTGATGACACAAACTCAATCAACTCCACTATGATCACCACAAGGAACTGTTGTTGCAGTAGGACTGATTATGACTGCCGTTGCTGGGAGTAGGCACAGTACAATGGGGGAATAGGAGCACAAGAATGACTTGAAAGTGAATGAAGTTAAAACCATTTTGGACTGCAACAAACCTCAGCCTCTATTTTCTCCCTTATTTCCTCTTCCTCTTCCTCACTCTCCTCAAACTATGAGTGGTGGTTAAAAGACAACACACAAAATATGTAAGGCTCATCATTACCCGCCACACCATGTTAAAAAAAGAAAAAAGAAAAAAAGACTTTTCTTCCAAGTGAGTATATGCAGGCATGTAAACATGTATACATATACATTGGACTTGCCTCCCATTCTAATGTAGAGTTGAGCTAGAAAAAGAGAAAACAAAAGACATGACTTTGACTAGATTTTCCATAATTACAGAAGTTCACTTCAATGAATGAAGAGCTGAACTGGACTGTAAAAAAGAGCGAGTGCTTTATTAGCCAACTAGCAAGAGAGTAATGGGTAAAATAAGCTAAAAAACATTCATATTAAGACTTTCCTAGTTAAAGTTTCCTAGTCTGCAAAAGAAATGTCTTTATTTTGATACCAACTTTGTGGTAATTTAAGCAAATGGGGCAGTAGCAACACCACATTTTGCTGCATTTAGTTTATCAGACAGTTAAGCTCAGTAGCTATCCATTGTGGCTTTCTTTCTATTGAATTTGTGGTAATTTGTTGTCGATAAGGTATTGCTAAATGGAATATTTATGCTAAATTAATATTTTTTTAATTAACTGTTAATTTGTTATCACTATTATATTGGTTTTACAGTAAAATATCACATATTATTTATGTAATTGCATTAAGAGACATGAAGCAAAATACAAGTACCTGTTATTTCTAGTCAATATTGTAAATAATCATAATAATTCACAATACAGGTTACCTGCCTATTATTACTACCACATGGGTTAAAGTAGGTGATAAAAAGGTGGTGGTAAATATGATTAGATTAGATAGATTGGATTAGATGAAACTGTATTTATCCCTTGGGTGGGTTCCTCCGGAAAATTCTGTTTCCAGTAGCACAGCACTGACAGAAGTTGCAGAATGTGAGCAGAAATATACCATATATACACATGTATATATATCAATATAACAAATATAGCAAATCCGTCAGTGACCCATCACAGTCAAGGAATAAGATTTTGTAATAATATTAAGCAAACTATTTTCCTTTTACTCAATATTCAGTGATGTAATTAATGGAAGTGCCAGTCTGAGACACCCGCACACACAGAGCATTCACTATGTTTCAGTTAATGCCTTTCATCTATGATTATGTTGAGGAATCACCCTAAAAATAAACACGACAATCAAACTACAAAAACAAACGCACCAATGAAGGTCAAGAACTGTAATCTATGCGCAACACGCGCAGGCAAGTAGATGTGCACACATTAACAGCTACAGGCTAACACGTCATTAGACGCAAAGTTCACCAAAGCAGCTTGGAAGGAGACCACAATTAAAACGTTTGTAAAAGCAAACACAATAACACACTCAAATGACCTTAACCAAGCTGAATAGACTTACTTCAAAGAAGCTAACAAAGGCTAAAAGTAACTAGAACGTTGTTATTTGTATCTTTTTTTTTTTACATCGTTTAACATCTTCTTATATTTTAAAAAGATTTTATAACAAAGAGAAGATGTTTCTGTTTGTATATGCTCAGTGATAGTTCTTAGAAAAAACAAATGGAATCAGCAGGTTACACTTATATTAAAAAAAGGAATCACCCCCAAAATTGCAACCGATCTACAAGCTAAGGAAGCTAAATCAACATTCACTGTGACACACAGGAGCTTTGAGAGGGTACTTCAGCTACTCTGCATGATAAAGGAAGGTTGTGGACTACATAAGATTATGACACTACTGGTTTAAAGTAAATATGGCACAATGTAAACTACAGGCTAACAAGACTGAACTATGATATATTACAATAAATTTTATTATTGATTAGTTAAAGTCTAACTGCTGCAATCCACAATACCCACCGGAGCCTTTGCTTCATCCTCAATTGCAACCTGCTACTCAAGCCACAGCATAAAGGAAATAATCAATACGGTGCTCCACAGCATACCATGAAAATGATTTAATTATATTAGAAAGATGTACATTTATATGGATAAATATCCACCCTGACCAGACTATATTGGAACCGTACCTCCTCTTCTTCTTCCTTCTCCTCTTCTATGATTTCATTTTGCTTCAATTGTAAAGTGAAAACATTTGGTTGAAATATAGGCTACAGCATCCCACAGCTATCATCCTACGATCACTCCAACAATATAAGTTAAATAAAATTTTTTTAAAAAGGGTTCCATAAAGCTATGATACTGCAGAAATGTTGTAGGGAATGAAGGCAGTGGGGAGGTAACAGCTAGGAGAAAAGCTATTGATTTTCAATGCTCTAGCTACAATATTGATATGGAGGACATGACTAAATTAAGTCTCTGCTTCAATACTCTGTCTATTAAGAAGCATAGGGCTAACCACTGTAACCACTGATCTAGGGCTACACTTTCACTGACAGCTTCACATCAGGCATTAAGCATACAGATCTGAACATAAGATAATATTCAAAGCGTAAGCAAATGCTACTATGTCACATCTTAACACATCTTAATCCATTAACATTTGCCATTTACTTTAAATTAGCTAAACTACCACTACTGTACGTACCAATGCTTCTTGTATTGCAATCTGACACATGAAAGACACAAATGCAACTGTTGTACAGCAAATTTAAAATGTAATTTTATGAATGACTGATGTTTTTCTTTTTTTCTACACGAGTGATGCTACCAATTTATTAACAAAACCGGATACCATCATGCATCATGTCTTCATATCCATCATATTTAGACTCACCTGTTTGGCACCCATTGACTCAAACATCTTTTCCAGCTGGATTCTTAACTGCTGAACATTATTCATTAATACACAGGGCTACAAGAAGACAGAGAGAGACGTTAAGAGTGATTTTGTGATCTTTTTTTATGTATCATGTCCAATGTAATAAATGTTTTTTCAGCACAATTGGCAGAATTGGCTGAAAAAAACATGGCAGAAATTGGCAGGAAAAAAAAAAACTTACAATCTTCTCTTTGTCAATATAAGATGGAAAATTCTTGGTCAGCATGGCACTGTACTGCAGAAGAACTTTGGCAATTGTCTGTAAAGACAGGCAGAAATAAAGGCATTTAAACGGCATTTACGAAAAAAAAAAAAAAAGCTATTTAAAATCAAATTTCTCTCTTATCTCTTCAAAGGGGGATAATATTGTACTTCGGGGGTTTCGCTAATCAACATAAATATTCCAAAATGTGCTTTAATGTATTCTGTAGCAAGGAGACAAACAAATTCTAAAGTAGGACATTTTTCTCAGCAGACTTTTCCACAGGAGGGAACTGTTATGCCTAGTTCAACAATTCTTTTTAATCCAGCAATATAAAAATTCTCTTTTGCAAAAAGTCAAAATGTCCCACAAGACATTGCTATAGTGGTTTAATAGTTTTTTCCCTCATATTTCGTGGTCATTTTTCAGAAACATTGGAAGTTTAAAGCAAATCTTTATTAATTCTAGAATTGTTAAACACAAATGCACACCATATTTCATGCAGCTCGATCAAGCTGGTTTGACTTTAAATGTCATCATCGGGTGGAGTACATTACCTTGGAAAAGCGGCGACTATACTGAGCCATGACCCTAGGATCAGGACATTCCAATTTCTTGATAATCTCAAAGCTCTGGTTGAGCTGGGTGAAGATGTCCACCACAGAGCAGGAGAACAGAGCATGCTCAGATGTCTGCTGGAACTGAGATGAGTGCACAAATGACACTTACTTCTTATCAACACTCATATAGTAGATAAAACAACATCTACAAGCAGAATGTTAAAGAACATCAACAAGATTTTAAAGCAGCTTTTTAATGTCCCCATGCTGATAGCATGGCTGTGTCTGTAAACACAAAGATAACTTTTTTCAGTTCAGCACTATTTTAAATTAGAACCTCAAAGGTATCGTAGAGATATCATATCAAAGGGTAAGTTCTAGTTTTCTTACTCCATCTTTTTTGTCTCTTTCCAGAGCTCCATTCATAAATTCCATAGATACTTCCTCATTTTCGTCCAACCACTGTAGCACAAACTGCACAAACCATCTAAAAGTGAGAAATAAAGATTAGCAAATATGTTTTTTGTTTTTTTTAAACACAGTTCTTTTTATCTTTGTTTAGATGGATTATCAAAGTCAAAAAAGGCAATAACATTTGCCTTTTCTTGTGCCTGTCACTGAAAAGGTCAAATGCACTTACGATGGGTAGTCTGGTACAACACCCTTAAACACTGGCAGCTCCTTGACATATTCATTGTAGAGCCACTTGACCTTGAAGTGCAGGTTCATGTAGTCTGTGCTCTTACACAGCCTGTGCTTCTCATGCTCTGCCGGTTTAAAAACATAAGGAGCCATATGAACTTAGGGATGTGAAGATTAAAGTCAACGTCCCCATTTTAGTAAAAGCTAATATAAGACAGCCAAAAGGTAAGGTGAAGCAATCATATGGTGCATATGGACATCTGAGTATTGTAACAAAACCTCAAAGAACCCCAATGCATACAACCCCCCCCCCCAAAAAAACCCACCTTAACATGAAATCGTTTCTAAATTCTAGTGTATGTCGTTGTTCTTCACTTAAATTCTGAATGAACTTGTAAAATAATTCTACAGTATCCTCTTATTAAAGGAAAAAAAAAAAAATCGGACTAATCCAAAAACTTTCTTTGGGAAACATGTTCTCTGACGGCCTAATGCTCAACAAAGACGAAAGAACACACACACTAATCCCATTTTATGTATTTGCTCACTGTAGAATGTGGTGTGACTAAATTCTAAAAGTCTTTGCTTTATTCGCTTTGAATGTTTTTTCTGAGATGAGATGTATTAATATCAAGCAATGGCGTGGCCTGCTTGAACTGCAGCTACACAGATATAAGGTAGTAATACAATCAAAGACTGTGAGAACTTTAAAATGTTTACAAAATATTGATTAGCCTTAAAATGAGCAGATGCAGGTTCTTTTTTATTGACATGCTTAAAAATAACAGCTAGAGCTTTGAATCGTAAGCACTCAGTGTTTCGTCTCTGTAGCAAACTCTCCATCTATGAACTTTTCATGTTTATTCAGATTGAAAATAAAGAAGGCGCCACTTGTGTGTTTTGATGCATTTTGTGAAACAGATATTTCACACTAGTCTCTGTAGGGGATTCATTTTGAGGACAAGGGCTAGAATAAAAACCGGGTGTCTCTGAACACCAATAGCGCTGTGGAGTACAGTATAATAGAGAAAAAGTGCAGAGAGGCTCCAGGGACACATAAGCAGCTTTCAATCCTAGCACATTTATTATATTCTCTCCAACTTCTTCTGTTCCATTGTGTCATTGCTACCCCAGTATTTCCTCTCCCCTTCTGGTCATTTTAGGTTCCCAGAGCTTCTTTTCTCATATGCTTGTTATCACACCCTGACTCTCCAGCTTTTTCCTTTACTTCTAGCAGACAAACTACAGTGCACCTCCACAGTCTAACCCAGCAGAATAATCTTATAAAGAGTCCAGAATACCAAGACCTACCTTCCATAGCATACTTCATGTCCTGTGCAAACAATGTCCACATGACCTCTGCTGACACCTTTCCTACATTAAGTTCTTGAGGGAACCTGAGACAGATGGGAAGATGTGACAAGGTGAAACCTAGTGGATTCCTGAGTTTAATGCAAGCATCCATAAAAATGTCCTAGATCTCTGGAAAAAGAATCAAGCAAAACATTTTGTTGAACTACTGCAGTTGAAGTAAAACCTAAAAATAAGGAGACCTGATTTTGATGTATTCAAGCGGCTTGAATATTTTAGGAGTAGAGTTGCATGACTCACTGGTTCAGTACAGGTGTGTAGGAGTTTCTGTCTTCTTCAATGATGGAAACAATGAGCATGATGAGTTTGGGCCAGAAGTCCAGATTCTTAATGCTTGGACCCTGCTCCTCCAGAGGAAGCTCCTCCTTGTTCTGAATAAAAACCAAAAGGAAAACAGTTAACATTATAGTCGCCCCTTTGTTGAAACATTTATTCATCGGCCTGCTGCTACAGAGTCTGATAGCTGCACATTGTATCCTGCAGCTGTGTGACTCACCGTGTCCACAGGCTGGTATTGTCTGCTGTACAGCTCGTGGCAGTTATTGAAAATGTAGTCGTATGTAGAGTTGAGGCAAGCTTTGACACAATCCCTCACAACTTGACTGGCTCTGGGCGGAGACTGTAACTCCTGGACCTGGAAAGAAGACGAAGATAGCTACAGAGTCAGTAGATGACTGCAAACAAGGGATATTTTATCAACTTGTCAATATCTGGCAACAACTTCAAGGGAAAAAACATTCAAGTCAACAAACTGATAAGAAGATACTACAAAGCTGAACTACAGATAAAGAATATGCAATGTTACCTACCTTCATCCTGAAAAAGGTAATGCTGGTTAGAAGGTCCACAGTGGATTTCAGATCTTGCAGGCGATCCTTGCTGCTGGCAGGGAAGTGATTCTAAAGAAGAAAAACACGTTTGGTTTACAAGTTTTCACACTTTTCAAAGACTGTTGGCACAATTTGCACAAAAAATATTCATTAATCAGATGATGAAAAAATTCTTTTTTTTGTTTTTTTACTGGCACAAAAATATTAGACATATACATTTAGAAAACAAGACTAGTAGTGATACAAGAATCTCACCCTATAACTAGAAAGGTCAATGCGTAAGGAGTTGTGCAGCTGGTCTAAGAGCTTGACAAAGCGTTCTTTCTGTAATGGGAAGAAAAGGGGAAAAAACATGTTCCTATATTAGAAAGAAGTTTGGCAATCTATTTGTGCATAAAATGCAATAGCGAAGAAAGGAAGAGAAAATAAAACAAAACAAAACAAAGTACTTTACTGTGTCTGTGTGTGTGTCAGTAGTACAAACCCCAAAATTAGAAGCAGCAAAGCGGTCGGAGGCAGAAACATTGGTGGAGGCTGTTGTGTGGGCGTAGAAGGCATTGATATTGGCCAGCAGGGTGCTCATCACTGCAGGGACTCCAGGACACATGTACTTAGAAGACAGACAGGCAAAGTGCCTGCATAGAGTAGCAAATGCAAAGCTTGGTAAGTACTTGGGTGGGAGGCCTTAAGACTTCTTCAACAATGTGTACCTGCTTACACTTTGTTGCAATAATGTCAGCATCCAGTTCAAATACCTTTATTTGGACAGTCTGCATGTACTACAGGCTCTTGTTTTCACGTGACAATTTCTATTAGGAATTGTCGTGCTATCTGCCCATCACCTACCTGACACATTTAGACTGAATAATAGCCCACTGAAGCATTTTTCTGCGAATGATTGACCTAGCTAACAGTCATCTGTATGGATGATGACACTGCAGTGAGACACATCCATCCTCACCCTGTTTATAATTGACTGTACCTCATCTGAAGGCCAGAGAATGACAATGGCACCAAGAGGTTTATTGATATGACCTCAAAAGACAGGGAAAGGAACATGGGGAATAAAGAGGTAACACATATTGACAGGTAAGAAGACAGTCCAATTCACTGTGTTTTTAGACTCACGTCATGGCCTGGTAGATGGACTCAATCCCATAGCGCATGGCAAACTCATCCACTACGTCCTGTCCCACATCATCAAAGTAGACTTTCCAAGAATCGTCTCCACGAGCCTCTGGAATTTTTACCACACCTTGACCAAGTACATCAGTTGAATGATGGAACAAGTTCTGTAATGGGAAGAAATGGACAGACTTGATCTAATTCACATGAACTTCAGAGCTAACACTAAAGCGTGAGAAGTGATGGTAAAGTTATGGTGGCTTTTTACTGAAACAAATATGATGAGATTGTTGCAATTTACGCTTAATATTATTTTAACTGGATGTGTGTAGAATACAGACTTGAAAAGCTTTGGTTTGACAGATTATAGGATTTTCAGTTTCATAAGCACAGGTCCTTTAGCCCTGATTCAAAATTTGATTTGTTTTTTTCAGGGAAGAGGTTGGATTATGGAAATATCACTGTGCCTTTAATCCTGTCCAAATCTATCACGTCTGCAGTCAATCTGTGCAACACATTGAAACAGCTACAATAGTGGTTGCAACCACTTATGCAAACCCTTTGTGTGGAGAAGTTGCTGAATATCCAGCGTGTCTAGGTAATTAATCGTGATTCTGCAGAATCATATACCTCATGCAAACAAGTGTACTGCACGTGATATGGAGCCACTTTCTCCTCTCCTTTGATCTCCACGTTGATTTGGAGGCGAATGGCACCAGACACAGCTGATTTGTCTGTCCTTTTCTCTGTATTTAAGTACAAAACAGTCAATCAGATGCACATCGGGAATGTCTTGATTCATAACTTGAGTCCAAATCTGTGACACCAAAAGCACTCTAAACTAGGTCTGTTAACACAACCCTAATCACAGACTATTAGCTTGGCAATTCTATTGTAAGGGCTTCTGTTTCTACAGTTTGATGGTCGTCCAGAGTCAGCGATGATAATAGAAGTCCTCCAGCTGATAGTGAGTGTAACAAAGGCAATGGGCTGCATGAGTCTGTGCCTGATAACAGAAGACATTTGAGCTAGAGCGTTTCTGGAGGTGGAGTTCTTGGCGGCTCACCCCTGCTATTTGCCCTGACAGGCAAATCATTTGGGGTAATTTGTACATGTCGCTAGAGTGGTCGATTTCCGACTCGAGTGCTGCTACTTGATAATCACATATCAGGAGGTGAAAGGAAGAGAGTCAGAGAGGGAGGGAGAAAGAGATAGTGAAAATGTTTTGTTTTTTCCCCCCTTTCTCTCATGAACTAGGTATATTACATCATTAATCATTAATTAAGCATTCAAATCCAATTCATAATAAAACCTATCAAAATAAATATTTGATCATACAGTTTTCAGGGAGATATTAAACCAAGCAAGTCAAATCTCCCAGCTTAAAAAAACAAACAACCCCCCCCCCTACACACACACACAAAACAACAACAACGGTAGATTTATGGGCACATTCATATTCAGTGACAAGCTGTTGCACTTGAAGATTTATTACTGCTGCTGTCAGGTCAATTTTAGCACTTTAATCAAGTATGAACAAAAAAATGTGCTTAAGAAAAGTGAACGCCTCACCCTTACATACAACATATGAAGAGATACGAAGACGCAGAGACAGTAATTCAGAAATATTATTCTAAAGACAACATTTGTTTGCCCACAAGACTGGGATTAGATTTTATCCTGAGAGGTATTCAAGCTACATATATTCATGCTGCACAACTAGTGCTCATGTAGACTAGCACACAGGCCTGAGAAATCAGATCCTGTATACTTGTTAATTATTTTGTTCAGGCATCATCCTAATGAAACTGCCTGCACACCCTAGGGATAGAATTGGGGGATTATCGTGAAACTTTTTCCTTAAAATTATCACAACTTCTTGCTAGCAGGGAGAAACTCATTTAAAATGTAATCAAATAAGCTAGTATTTTCATGCAGACCAACACAGGCCTTAGGGAAGCAACATGCCTGGGTATAAATATGTTTGCTGCAGGGAAAGGAGATGTGACTAATGAGGTACAAACAACAGACTGGACTTGCTGAAAGCAAGGCTTTTAGTGCCAAACAAAAACATACAGATGTGAAATTGATGTAACAAGCAGATGAGATCCAGGTTATAAACAGGCATGGTAACATGATACAAGGTGTGACCAAAAGATTGGGAGTAGATATTGGGAGTTTTAGTAGGTATTGATGCATTTAACAAAAAAGATAAATACATAAATAAATTTAGCTGAGCTTTACTTGAAAGTCATATTCACACTACCTCTCAGATTGCGCTGTCGAGGACCCATTATGACCACTTACACTGTGCGTTCTGTGACACTGCCTCCCCTCCGCATATACTATACAGTTTTCTTCATGATGTCTATTAAAAAAAGGCAAGAAAGCCAACTGACCCAGGTTATACCAGACATCCATTTCTCCGCTCAGCGTTCGGACTTCAATGATGCTCTGTCCCAGGAAATCGTCAGATTCCCTCTTCAGACGCTGCTTCACTCTGGACTTGATGTCATCATCTTCATCCCACACTCGCACTTTGATTCGGTCTGAGGAATTGTGGCACTCACTAACAAAACAAAACAAAACAAAACAAAACAAAACAAAACAAAAAAAGGAGCAAAAAAGAAACATAAACTGAATAATATTAAGTTACAAGATGATAGATACTACAAGGGAGTAATTAAGGTGAGCACTTATAGCACTACTGATAACAAGCACTCAAGGAACAAACAAAAAAAAAAAAACCAGAACCCCCCCCCCCCCAACAACTTTTTTGATTTCATAACCAAGAAACGACTCACAAATGGAACTTTTCCTCCCAGACTGGATTGAGGTTTCCATAGATGGTCTTTGTTCTCTTCTTGGTCTTGCCCACCTGAACAGTGACATACGGATCACTGGATCCTGTCTTGTCTTTTGCCTGAAGTCCTTGTGCACAAACAACTAACCAAGACATAAGAAACAATAAAAAATTACAGAGAGCACATGTAACATAGCTCCAAAGTTGTCGTTGAGCTGTGGTGGCAAAATACCTGTGATTGTGATCTTGGCTGACCACTTTGACGTCCCATCCAATACGCTTTGTTTGATGGTTTTCATCTGCTGTGCATGGATGGCTTTGCTGATGACAAACACTTCCCTGATCAGCTCAAAGATTTCTGGTTTGTTTCTTTCCCTGATCTTCATCCTGTCCTTCATGGCCATGATGATATTTTGAGTGCGGTCTTCAGCTCCATGCTTAGAGCTCTTCTCTGCCGCACCTAAATATTTATTTTAAAAAAAAAAAGAAAAAACAGACCGAAAAAGCTTGAAACTAAAAAATATACATATGCCACTTCAGTGGTTACAAGTTAAATAAAAATGATTTTTAATGTGGGGAAAATATTCTTAAACATTTGAGACAAAATTGTAATGAAACAGCTTCCCGATAACGTAAAAATGTAGTTTCAGATCCCTGATGGAAACTTCTGTGAAACATTTCCTTAGTACTCACGCTGCAGACAGTCAGCATTCAGTAATTCTTGGCACTTTTCATGGCACTTGACACCACACTCAGAACAACGCATGCCTTGCCGTGCGATTCCCCACAGGAGCCCCTCACACTCATAGCAGTATGTAGGTGTAGTCGCTGTCCACACCTCGAAGTTATGTGGTGTGGTGCAAGATATGGGGTAGATAAGAGCCTGCAGGGTCTTCTTGTAGACATGATTTTTCTACAGAAGGAAGAAGATCTATTTTTAAAAGTCCTAATCCAGGGAAACAAAAACAAAAACAAAAACCTTATCAGTTATAAGGATGTGCTTATGCTGAAAGGCCGATGGAGTCACAACCATGAAAACTGTGTCACTGGGAAGTTTTTGAAACCGACAATCTCCAAGATGCAAAGCAGAAGTTTTTTTCCCCCCCGCATACTCACCAGCTCCTCATCCTTAATTGATGATCGAGCAGCCATTGCAGATGCGATCCCTGCCTTCCTGGCTTGGACAAGGGACTGAACAACATGACAAATACAAAGAAAAAAAAAAATCAGCAAAGTTTGTGTACAAAGTCAAAACAACCCACAACCAAGCACACTGAAAAACAGTTCTGCAACAATAAAAGTCAATATGGTTAAAAGGTTTGAGGGGTTAGTTATAAAGGTGCTTAATAGAATTGTTATTATCTTTATTCTATGAACTTGATGAACACTTACCATATGGTGAGAACCCATGTGAGTATTATTAGTACCAAGCAAGTTAGCCCAAAGTCAACATTATAAAACATAGACAGGCCTTTGTTAGTAGTTTATTCTATCCAGTCAATTTGATCAAAAAGAAGAAAAACAACGTTAACCAAAAGGTGAGGGAATGACCTGTTGGCAATGTATTTTGATGGGAATGTTGAATAGAAAGAAAAGTAACCCAGGACCAAAAGGACACATGCAAATGTCTTCAATTGTAATAAACAGGAAGTATGGCAGAGATCAACATACTATGCCTGGTGACTACTGTTAACTGTCCTAGTTTATTTTGTACTTCAGTAGAAAAGGGAGTGTCAACTAGGTTCTATAACTTACCATAGCCTGACCAAGGAGAGTGAATGCATTCAAGAGAGTTGTGGGGAATAATTTTGGGTTTAAGAGAGGAGGGAGAGAGACATTAGCAGGCTGATTTCATTTTTGTCTCCATTCTTTGAAACAACTCCATCCCAAATTCAGTGTAAAAGAAAAACTAACAAACAAACAAAAACTATTGTTGTACTGGTCTCATTTACAGAAACACTCACAGTAAAGAACAAAACAAACTGAATGAGATACAAAATATGGTGTATTTATAGGAAAATAAACAATAGGTGAGTACTGACCACATCGCTGACCAATGGGATAGGCTTCTTTTTACGTAGGTCCGGCATACTGTCAATTCCATACAGACCAGAGCCTCCACTACGGAACAAGCAAAACAGTTTTTATTTAGGTTTAAAATACAAATTTATTTAATCTAACCAAACTTCACCAATACAACACTATGTATAACTTACCCTGTTTTGACCCATGCCTGTCGAGTACTGGGTTCAACATCTCTGACCTGTAAGTGTTTTAAATGTGAGAATTTAGGCTAGTGGCTTACAAAGACATAAAGAACTATGTTATGAGAGGAGTGGTGTTTGTGGAACCAGGCTTGGTTGAGTTTGACCTCTCTGATGTCACAGAACATGCAAATTAAAAAACAAACAAACAATAAAAAAAAAATTAATTAAAAGATGGGACTAAAATGAATGCTGCTGAACTCTTTAATTAGGTTAAGTGAAATTAAAGTGTGGACCACGATCACAGTATGTAGATGCAAAACTAAAGAATATATTTTATTTCCAAATAGGACAAAAGCACGACCACAAAATTTTTGTCCGGGTGATTAAACATGCATAGAAGGTCTTTTTTTTATTTCTTCCTACAAGTATAACTTTTTTCTTTTTCATTTATTTAGTTGACAGTGGAGTTTCCTCTGGGGTTCTTTCTAATAGATTTTGATAGTGTTTGAAAATATTATGAAGGCGAAAACAGAACATGACACAAGAAATAACACCACAAACATTGTAAAGTTACAGCAAGCTCCTGGTAAATTATTCTGTAACAGATTAACTAAAGTTATCAGGCAAATGTCTCATCTAGAATGTCAATAATACGTTCAGACTAAAAATTACACATCTATGCAGTCAATACCATATATAATGTGTATTTAGAGCATCATGCTTTGGAAACAACAAGTATTTATGTTGATAAGAAAAGTAAGAACAGTACTGTGTGGGGGGGATGCACACAAATTAATAAATAAACAAACCGAACAAAAACAAAATAATGTAGCTTGAACATGGAGCTAATATATTTCAAGTAACCTGATTATCTTCTCTCCAACAGTCTGCAAAAACAAAACAAAATACAAGTATCATTATAAATCAAGTTGAGTAGCTGTACATGAGCAAAGTCAAACAATTTTGTAACTAAAGGAAATGCATTTAGTTCACTACAAAAATAAAGATTTGATTTTTGCTGTTATTACCAGGCTTGCAAGTGGTATATATGCAAAAAATAAATGAATAAATAAAATACCTGATACAAACTCGTCTTGAGACTGAGATCCTTGGGACCCTTGGGAGCCTTGAGAACCATGGGATCCCTGTGCAGATTTGGACAGTCTATGACGAGTTTGCCTCTTTTCTCTTAGAATACGTTGGAAATTCTCTATACGTGCTCTGTGACTGGCATCAGTTAGCCTGCCTTGCTTTTCATCAGTCAGCCTTTCTTGATTTTCTTCATGAAGAACATGGTTTTCCCTTATGGGACTTAAGCGCACCTCATCTTGGTTACGAACTGGACCCAGTGGACTTTCATCCTGCCTTGTTGCATACTGGTGGTCAGGCGTTATATCAAACTTGGACAGTTCTTCATCTGTTGAATAGTCTCCTTTTCCTTGTGAAATCTCTACAGAGTGATATTCTGTTGGAGTTCCAGGAGAGGGGCTTGCTTTATGTGGAGATGCTTGAAGGGAGCATGATAGATTCTCGTGCATCTCAAGACAATCCATGTAGACTGAAGGATCACTGTCCTCATTTGAGGTGGCAAAGTGAGGATAATTCTCTGTAAGGCTAATCTCTCCCTCTGTATAATCTACAGTGATATGCTCATCCTCAGGTTCAGAAATTTGTTTACCCAAGGATGGCGGTGCCTCTGTACCACTATCATCTTTTTCATCTTCGGTATTCAAACCTTCCAACTTTTTGAAAGCCCCTTTTAAAGCTGACCTGACCGTGAGTACAGCCTTGCTAAAACTTGTTGGATCAAAACCTACGTCAGCAGTCCTGGGTGTGCTTTCAGGATCTATTTCAGGCGACTCTGGTGACAATGTTTCTCCTACATCCTCCCTGG
The DNA here is from genome assembly GCF_000239375.1 of Pundamilia nyererei. Lineage (NCBI taxonomy): Eukaryota > Metazoa > Chordata > Actinopteri > Cichliformes > Cichlidae > Pundamilia > Pundamilia nyererei. Next base: position 548,476 of record NW_005187433.1, on the reverse strand, counting down.
AAATGCTGTGATCTGTCCACTCTCTGTCCAAACTCTCAGCAGAACCGAGATCGAGAGTGTCCCCAGATGACGGGCAATAATCACATGGTGAATGTGGCTCTAAATAACCATCATCACAGTCTGTCAACAACACAGTGGAACAGCTCAAGCTCCAAGAGGGCCCACTCTCAAGTTCATTCGCACAGGCATCTGTGGTGTGGTATCCAGAACTACGTGAAAATGGACAGTTTGCAGCACAGTCGCACTCCAAGTTTTCTCCCTCAGCTTCCTGTCTCAGAGGCCTCCAGTCCACCTGACTGGAAGAACTTGAAGGTGAATTATAATGGGTTCCAAACAACAATGAAAGGTGCTCTGAACTGTTGTGAGAAGAATGACCTGGTGTGCTGCTTTGTGTGTCCTCTCTTGCACGTCTGTTCCAAACTCCTAGAAAGCTCTCAAGCTCTTCTCCACTGTTTGCACAAGAGGAAACATCCTCCTCACTCCAACCACCTTCTCTACTAATACTGTGCTGAATATCAGCAGTTGGCCATCTGCTATACTCCGTGTCACCAGGAAGAAAGGCTGCCTCTGGACAATTGGAGCTCTGACATGATGACAATGAGCTAGTACTTTGGTAGTTTTGGTCACAGTGAAGCTCCAGGTAACAGACATCAGACAAGCGCATGTCTGAACTCTGCTCCAGGTACTCTTGATCTTTTTGATGGACTGTTCTGCAAGTGGCTTGATCATGCCATTGTTTGGGGGATCTATGTGATGATACATATCCTGAATCTCTTCCATAATCATTGCAGTCCAGCAAAGGATTGGGATCACCTGTGTGAGGAGAAGAGATTGCATTCTGCCTATCCAGACTTCCATGCCTGGTGTGACGTGTTTGAGAAACAGGGCTAGGATGCGTTACAGCTGAAGCCCCGGAATATAGCTCACCTATTTCACTGAGCACTGCATCGACACAACAAGATACTTCATCCACTGAGCCTCGCACAGATGTTAGATACTGCCTCAGGTCAGAAATTTCCTCTTGGATCTTATTGATTCCTTTCAGCTCCTTCAGGATATGCTCCACTACGTTACTATGGTCTGCTTCCTCATCCTCCATCTTCTGCCTCCATTCCTCATTTGTGATTCTTTCAAGAATCTTGGGGATAGAAGCCTCCACAACTTCACTGCCATCTTGGCAATCAGAATTTCTGTCTTTCTCAGATATGGTGGGGTTAGCTTTGGTTATTGTTTTGCTGACTGATATCTGGTCATGAAATGAATTATCTTCTGGTGCCTGTAGACACTTCTGTAGTTTTTTACAGAGACTTTGCCCTACATTGGGGAGCTGTGTTTTTTTCTTCTGCAGCTCACTCTTCTTGGGTGAGAGTGGAACTGGCTCCAGTTCGTTGGGTTCATCCTCTCCACTGACGTGTCCTCTGGGAAACATCCCTGAGAATTGGCACTTGTGATCAACTGTTCCTACACATGGAGATATCACTGCCTCTGTGACTCCTCCTTAAGATGGGTCAAGTATAAGCCAGCATCTTAACCTGCATATGAGTAAGTATCTGCAAGTAAGTTATTTTGTTGAAAAAGCTTTAAAAAACCATGTGATTATTATGCCTACCAGCTCTCTGTTATCAGATGGCAGCTAAATATGATAAAACCACCACATGAACTTTGGAACTGTCAACTTGCCCTTCTACCAGCAATTACCTAAAACACAGGTACATAAATAAAACTAGTACAGGAAAGGTAATGATAAAGTATGCAAATGTATGCATTTTAAAAGTAGTGATTTTAAATGTAAACTCTTTTTTTTATAATTCCCTCAATGAGAAAGTAATTTATCTTTCCCATTTTTATTAAACCCATCAAGTGAAAAACACAGACACATAAAACTTTACTGTTTTATGACCACTAGCTCAGACCACAGTGGAGTTCTAATTCTGACTATGCACAATATCTTAAACACTGGGCAGAAAGTTCATTTGCCTTCTGGATTAAAGACATCCCATATGGAAAAGAAATAGTAAAGACTTATATGATTTACTTATGAAAGTGACCACTTTCTCAATACGTTCATATATTGTTTTAGTAAGTATCCAAAACATACAAGTTTTCATTTATGTAATTTTTCAAGGGATCTTATATGTGTTTTCACTCTTGTATGCTTTTCATACAAGTTTCACGCAAGACAGATACAAACTTTATAAGATTTATATACATCTTTTCCATATGGGATGGCTGAATGCATTTGAGCACACATGGAATACCTCTATGAGAGACTACACTACTCTCCACAATACAAATGCTGGATAGACATTGTTTTAACTGAGAGTCAGTCAGAGTGTCAACTTCCAGAATGAACGCCATGCAGCTGCTTAGATCTCTGTAATTAGGATGCTTTGGAAAGACAGCACAGTAATTAGATGACAGGTCAATTCTCTCCTCTGAGGCCATGCCATTCTTACACACCCTTACCAGCTGCATGGCTTAATAGCTCTGATCCATTGGTACACACTGGAATGACAACTGAATACCCCAACTGTAACATAAATCTGGTTCTGGCATTATTTCATTCACAGAGGGCATTTACCATAGCTCTGTGATTTTGTCTTCTTCACTGAGACAATTACCAAATTCTCAAAAATGTAGAAGATGTTGCAGTAGTTTCAAGGTCAAGTTCTGTTCATCATCCCTGCTTTAATACTGCTTGTAACTCAAATTAAGGAGTTTTAATTGGACACGGCAGGATTTCTTAGCTCTACAAATAGTGCACTATATAATTCTTTTGAGATTTGTAAATGCTACTTTAAAAAATATTATTAATAATATCATAATTATATTATATTTAAAAATAGTAATAAAATTCACACTTATCTCTTCCATCTCTGTGACTAAATATCTGGTTAAAAAAAAACCATAGGAGGCCTTAGCTTCTTTTATAGAGTTGCAATATTTTCATTTAAGATGGCCTCAGACTAAAGTAAGCTTATTTCTGGGGACTTTCTCTGTATTTTACAATACCTTTGTAGTCAATTTGCTTTATAACATAACTATACCATGGCAAAGTTTTAGGAAAGCAAATGTCCAATTCTATTAAGTAAACTAATCCAGGGAGTGCATAATATAATTGCTAAATACATTAACACACCCCTGCACTTGAGGTCTCCAATAAGCACTTTAGCACAGAAGGTGTGTATTACCCTGATAAGCGTTTAGTGGGTAGAAATGTATAATCAGCCAATCAAAACTGACTGTTTCAGTCACCAATCTGAGAATGAAAATAAGCTGATGATCTTATCAGCTGAATGGAATCCCCCTATCCTACATTTACAGGCAGCAATGTGCTTCACAATAAAATTACAGTTATAAATATTATTTTATTCCATAAAATAATTATTAATAGCCATATTTAATTTACAAACATACCAACTAATGCTAGTTTTAGACATACTTGATGAATATGTGTAAACAAACAAAGTCGCATCAATGTGTAACTAATTAATTGATTGATTGACTGATTGATCATAATAACTGAGGGGCAGGTAGGGGTTCGGGCCATATTCCAAGTGAGTCAATCTTCAGCGGTCTCCCTTTTTTCCCCCCTTTCCTTATTAAATAATCCACAGCTTTCATTAAAAAGAAAGAAAAAGAATAAGTAAAAAAGGCATCTTGCTTTTGACTTTTTTAGCTGGCTTCTCATCAATGAGTGAGATTTTAGAATACTGAAAGAAGAGATGCCTTCTTGACATTTAATTGGCTAAACATGGTTGCGTATCTATGCACTACAATACTACATCTTCCATACAGTAACCTGTACAATCTATATTTTTAATCAAAGTATATGTTAAATATATATTTAACATAAATATACTAAATAAAATGTAATCCTTACCTTATCAGAAAGAATGAACAACCTGTAGATACCATCTTATAAAATTGATTAATTCCACATGGAGGGTTGCTCAGCAGCTCGTAATAGCAATTCCCTGTATTTTATAAAAATATTTACCCAGGTGTACTGGTGAACATTGTTCAGTGTCAATCAAACCAGCAAATCTTCCTTCAAGTTAAAAAAAATATACAAGTGCTGAGTTCCTGATTTCTACAACCGAAATAGCCAGCACAGCACAAGTAGATGATCACACAGCAGTTCACCCTCTGTTAAGTAGCTATCCCTCCCACCCTCTTGCATGCTTTCACTGCACTAGCTCTCTCTCTCTCTCTCTCCCTCTCTCTCACTGTTCTCTGGGAGTGTATTCCAGTGCAAACCTAATCTGAGGGTGTAAGACTACCAGCTTTTAGCTGATCACAGTCACTGTAAAGAGTCATTTGTCAAAATGTATTGTTTTTAAAACTTCAAAAACATTCAAGCTAAACACATTGGCAGTACTACTATCCCTGAGTGACTAAATGAGAATTTGTGGAGTCGAAGGATAATGTGTATAAACTTTAAAGCATATTCTCATCAAGTATGGGTTATGGATTTGCCTCCCATGATTCCTTGCTGTCGTCAAGTGTGATTAAATTACTACAATCTCATTCCAAACCTTTCTTTGAAAATAAACAAGCACGTATGTTTTAGGGTATCAAATCTAGCATTTTCATTATGCTAGTCACTGTGACACCACGCGAAAACTTTCCAATTCTAATTAATTATAATCTTTACCAGCAGCCTTGTGTGATAAGTATTTCCTTGCATCATTTAATGATTAGCACTTAGACAGCTTTCACCCTTGATTTATACTCATGTCTTCAATCACTCATTTATAGTTCATGTTCATCTCAACCACTTCATGGAAGTCATCATTATAATGAAGGCACGCAAGGGCTATATGCCCTGCTCCTTCATTGCCATGCTATTAAAGCTTTAGTCAGGGAGGATGAACTATAGTTATGACTAACAAATCCCAATATTGTCATTATGAACACAGTAAAGTCCAGTCTTTCTGACTGGTCTTAAATTATTAAATTTAACATCTAAACTTAAAATTCTCCAGAAATGGTAATGCAGATTGCACCTATATTTGGTCACATTACAGTTGATTCCATAATGCCACAATTGCCTTTTTAACAAAGGTCATTTGATTTGTAAAAAACAAACAAACAAACAAACACAAACACTGGGCTAAAGATACTGATTACAAGCTATACAGTATATGGAGATATGTGTCACTGCATATATTCTGTTTTCGCACATTCTGATAAAATACACAACAACCGTTTAGTAAAAGAAACATAAACATAAAAAACATAAAAGAAACACAACATAAAAAGAAATACTGGTAGCTACCGCTACACCACAGCCTTCTAACAGATGTAAAAATGTAAGATTTTAGTTGATTTTCAAAAAAGTTGACATCTGAACTTGACCTTGAGTTCAAGGTCACTGAGTTCAAAGATTTTTAGTGGCTGCAACTTGGTAATTATTTGAAAATCTTTGGCGACGTCCTTCTTGAGTTATCGTTTTCAGGAGATTTTCAGATTTTATCCCTGAATTTGTCAAACATAGCAGATATCCTTGGAAGAAGAACATAGTAAGGACTTTTGTGAGCAAAACATCTACTAATGCAATATAGATTTTTCATGCAGTGAGTAATCTGCCTAAAATCAACACTATATTTCTTATTATGAGTACCACATGAAGAGAGTAAATTCCACATTTAAGACTTAATAAGACGGAGAGGAGACAAAGATATCTCATATAAGTTACAAAATGAAGACTACTTAAAAATTAGAGGATCATAAAAACTTTTGCTGGGTAGTTTTAACAGAGGAGCACATTGTTAGTCGTGTGCCTGCAATTAGGACACCAATTCACTAGACGTAATATCATTCTAGTACATTTTAGTGCATCTGCATGAACATTCAGAGAGACTAAACTCAACCAGTTTCAAAGGATTGTATGTATGAACGTGCTTGCAAATGTTGTGTGTACAAGGACTGGGAAAAGAAGAAAGTTGGAATTAAGGGTTAATAACAGATTGAACATTGTTGGAGGAACTGAAGTTAAAATACTGCATACCTCCCGCAGTTGAACTCTGACTTTAGTGATGGCCTTCATCCAATGAAGTCTGGATTGGGAAAAGGGTAATGGTGGTCCATCATCATCATGGAAACTAGGTCTAGGTTACATGGATTGAAGCATTAGATGAAAAGAAGAGAAAGAGGAAATCTCTCAGTTCTCAGGCATTTTCATTATATCAAACACATTTGAATTACAAGCAAAAATGTACCTGTGGAGTTTGGGGGATCCTGTCTCTGCTGTAGTATCACTTTTTATGTCCTGTCTTTTGTCAGGGGACAGCCTATCCATCTCCCGCTCACTGACCACAGAGTGTCCATTGATGGAGAGATTTGTGCCATTTGTGCGTAGCTGCCCATTGGTAGAAGGGTGAAAACCAGTACTATGATAGGAGTGGAAGGACTCCTCCAGTTCTGACCCTCCAGTGCTCTCGTGGCCAGTCTCACTAAGCTGGGAGCTGGTCTGGCTAAGATTTCCTGATGACCCAAAGCGACTACTTTCCACTGGACTACAATGGTGAGAAAGGAGTGAGAAAAACATTCAGAATGGTGAAATATCATTTCTGAATATTTTATAGTTTTAAGTTTGCACTACAAAAGACTGAATGGATTCGTAAAATATGATGATTACTAGATGTACACGTAAAAAAATATTTAATAAATAAAAGTGTATAAATTAAAGCAGAATTCCATGACAATGTTGCAAACAACTTAATTCATAAAATGTATATAGCCCAATTCACAACAACAGTCGGCTCAAGATGTTTGAGTACAATGTAGATTCAGCCAGAAAGTTAAAACTCAATACAACATTGTTGTGGAATTCGGATTTAAAATGACAAATGATACAGCAGATACTAAACACAAAAAGGCCACACTGAACAACACAGACAAAGACACAAAATAACTAAATTAGTGAAAATTGACTGCAAAGCTGAATAGGAAAAACTTTTTTTCCCCAAAATCCCCACTTCACAAATGGGGGCAGGGAGGGAGGATGCCATTTATTGTACTTTTACTAGCCTTTTTGTATTCAACAGAAGATTGGACTGGTTGTCCAGCTGCACTCCAGAGTTAGGACCTGCAGAGGGGTGAATTTCTACAAGCCTTTCCTCCTCTTTTGGGGTCAGGGATGCTGAAGGATCTACATCAGGAGTGGAGATGCAAATCTGGGGAGTTGCTATATCATCTGTGGAACCTACCGGTACAGTTTTTTCGGCTTCAGTTGTTTCGACCTTTTGTACAGTCTCATTGCTTGCTGAACTGTTGTTAGTTTGGAGTTGAGAAGTTATAACTGGGACAGCTTGTGATTTGGATGGCTGTGTCTGCTGAGGAAAACCTGCATTTTCCCTCAGTAATGAAATGGTGGATGGCTCTTGTTTTTCAGTATTAGGTTTTTCCTCTTGAAATACGCCTCCAGAAAGGTTTTTCAGCCCTGAAATTAGGCTACTACCTCCTTCTGTCTGAGACAATGATGAAGCAAGTGATGGTGCTGATGACATCAGGGATCCAAGAGATTTTACTGCATTGCTCTGTGCTGATATAAACCCAAACAAAGACTTAGCTTGAGAAGGCTCTGCATTGTTGGGCAACTGATTAGGAGGTGAAGTAACATTAACATCTGCCTCTGTGACATCAGGTGGGACTGACTTGTCACTTTCTTTACTCTCAGGGTCCTCTTTAATAACCATGGGCTTCTCATGTATCACTTCTCCCTCCCCTTCTGGCTTTTCTTTTTCATTGTTAACTACCTGATGAATGACAGAAATGTCTTTTGCTGCACTTGAAACAGTAGAAGTTTTTAAACAAGCTGTTTCAGTTTCCCCAGCACTGTCATTTATTAAGCTGCCAGGCTTCACTTGATCTTTATCTTGCAATGTTGAGCCCATCATTATATTTGCACTGGTGATTGGTTTGGGTACCGCTGGCACAGATTCAGATGGCTTAGGTGGTTGTCCCATTGCACTGGCTGTTGGTTTTGGTATAGCTGGCACAGATTCAGATGGCTTAGGTGGTTGTCCCATAGCCCCAAACAAAGATCCTCCTATGCCACCAAGTAAAGTTGATGCTCCAGTTTGTGATCCTGCAGTCTGACCAGTAGCTCCTCCAAACATTCCTCCAAACAAAGAACCACCAGCCTGAGGTGTAACTCCAGAAGCTCCAAACATTCCACCCAGTAATGAGCCACCACTCTGGGGAACTGCAGATTTGGTGCTGGATCCTCCCCCAAACATCCCACCTAATATTGAACCTCCGGTGGTGGGGGCAGTGGCTTGAGTAGCAGACTGAGGAGCGGACCCTTTAAATAAGCCTCCAAGTAATGATCCACCTGTCTGGGGAGACGCTGCCTGGGCACTGGGGCCTCCAAAAATACCCCCTAGTATTGACGCACCAGTCTGAATGGAGGAAGGTTGGGGTGCTGTTCCTCCCAATCCAAAAGGCTTTTGCTGTTGCTGACCTTCAGTGGGAGTAGGTGTTGGTTTGAAAAGGGTGGACGTGAAGCTAGTAACTGTATCTGACTTGTCTGGCACTGGAGGTTTCTGCTGTTCTTGGGCCAAAGAACTTACAGACTGAGGGAATTGCATTTCCTCTTCTGCATTAGATGTTTTTGTATCTTGACTCAACTGACTACTACTTGCAATCTCTGAATTTACAATTTGTTCTGTTGATGCACACATTTCAAACTCTTTAGACTGATTTTTTTCAGATAAAGCAGTTTGCTTATCAGTATCTTGGCAACTTACTTCTTCTATGAGACTATCCTCACCTTTAGACAAGCTTGCAGCAAGAGGCTGAACTTTATTCTCAAGTGTATTTGGGATTTCCACTTGATCGTTGCTTTTGATCAAAGTATTAATTTCACTTGTATCACCACCAGTTGAAACAGTTTTACTGTCAATGGCTTTTTGTTGATCAGTTACAGTTGATGTAGTGCTGTTGAGAGTGGTAGTTGATATTTTGTCATTATTAGATGTTGGAGTAGTTGTTGCATCTGAAGTAGATCCTCCAAACACTGAAAACAAACTTGTGTCATTTGGACCAGAAGCGCCAGTTAAAATACTACCTAGAAGAGATGTACCTGTCTGTACACCAGCTGTTGGAGATGGTGAACTGCCCAAAATCCCTCCGAATATAGAGTTTTTATTTTGAGTTGCGGAAGTCTGATCAGCCCCACCAAAACTTCCACTTGTGGACCCACTAGTTTGCACAAGAGATGAAACTGTTGAACCACCGAATATACCACCCAAAATAGACCCAGCAGACTGGGATCCAGCAGCCTGGGAAGCAGATCCTCCAAATAAGCCTCCAAGTAATGATGACCCTGGTTGTGATCCTGTAGTTTGGGGAACAGAACCACCAGTCTTGTTGAGACTAGCTTGTGGAGCAGTCTGCGGTACAGACCCTCCAAATAACCCACCTAGCAATGATCCTCCTACTTGAGATGATGGTGTTTGAGGTGAAGAACCTCCAAACATTGCCCCTAACAGAGAACTTCCAGTCTGTGAAGAGGGCTGAGGGGCAGAACTTGCAAACACTGAAAATAACCCCTTGGCTGATTGGTCTTTCAGGCCCGATGATCCAGGTGTAGATCCTGTAGTTGACAGATCTGTTTTGGTAGAACTTGGCTCAGTGCTGGGTGTAGAAAATAAAGAAAGAAAACCTTTTCTTGGCTCATCTGAGATAGAACCAGTTGAAGATGGAGGATGTGGGTCTGATCCACTAATCACAGAGGCTGAAGGTTCTTTAGAAAAAGAAGGATCCTGGGGTGCACTCTCTGTGCTCATTTCCTTATGCACAACACCACATTCTAAATTTGAGTGCTTAGACATAACATCACTGGCTTCAAATGAGTCACCACAAGTATTTGTGGTAACTACTGTAATATCACTAGATGGGACAGCATGCACTTGACAGGAGTTACTATCAGATTTGTTCCCTGAGAATTCACTAGAAGGGGCATCTTTGAGGACATGGTCACTTGAAATAGATGCCATCTGGGAAGAACTTTGTTGTGAATGAATAGCTGGGGACTCTTTGGCAGAGGTGGCAGCAGATGAACTGGGAGTCTGTTGTGGTGTTGGCAAAACATCGTTAAAAACAGAACACATACTCTTGGTTGGTTCTTTTGGGACTGCAGTCCCTGGTGTGTAGGGCATGTTTGTATCCCCTCCAGTTCTTGGTGGTTGAGGGGAACTAGGACCACTAAACACGGAAAACAATGTTTTTCTTGGATTTTCAGTAGAGGCAGACAATCCACCGAATATACCCCCAAGAACAGAGGTAGCTGTTTGTCCTTGTGGTAGAGGCTGTTCTTGTGGTTTAGATTGTGCCTGTGGTCCCCCTTGTTGTTGAGTTTGTGACTGGGCTACTCGTTCTTGAAATGGTCTTGTTGATGACTGTGTTTGTGGCGGGTTGGGATCACTAAACATTGACAACAGCCCCTTCATTGGGCTTTCAGCTGAACTTGATGATCCAGGAAGAATTCCCCCTAGAAAAGATCCAGTTTGATTTTGAGATTGTTGGGTGCTGTGACTGCCGAACATTGAAAGGAACCCTGTAGATGGAGGATCCTTTGGAGGGATAGTTCCCCCCTGTGGCGCCTCAGTGTTGGGCCTGGTTTCGTTAGGAGGTGCATGAGGAGTTGATGCTGACAAATTTGATAATAAACTTTTACCAAGTGTTTCCTGTTGAGAAGGCTGTGAAGGTGTGCTTGATGGGTGTGTTTGAGACAATGTCCCAGATTTATCTGTAGTCTGCTGAGTATTTGGCCCTGTAAACATTGAAAATATAGTTTTACCAAGTGATTCTTCCTGTTGACCAGTAGGACCAGACTGGTTAGATGCTGCTGATCCCCCAAATATTTCTCCAACTGAAAATCCAAACAGTCCACCAGATGGTTTACTTTCAGTTTCCTGCGTTGTTTGTGCAACAGGCGGCACAGATTGTGAGTGGCTGGCTGCAGAGCCTGTAGGGATACTCTGAGTAGACACTTCCAATATATTTTTATCTGGGATTAGGCTCTGCATGGGCCTAGATGAGCCACTTTGGTCTAACGTTTGCTGTCTCTGAATACCTTTAGATCGAGATGCTGTTGTTAGTGAATCCTCTGTAACACTAGGTTTGATTTGCTGTTTTTGTGGTTGAGAGGGCTCAGTGCTAAACAGATTACTGATTGACCCCAAAAGATTTGAAACTCCTGTAGCCTCTTTATTTGTAGTGGCACTTCCTGGTAAGGAGCTTGTGCTGCCAGTTTTGCTCTGTTGATTTGGAGATGTGTCAGTAAATTTATTGAGAACTGGTTTGGTTTCCTCCATTCCTACTGCAGATTTTAGGAAGTTCATCAACCCTGCCTGTGGTTGTTCAGATGGTTTTCCCACTGGTATGTCCATCGGTTTATCCGATGTAGGTTGTCCAGTTGGTGCAGGTTTACTAAGATATTCTTTTGATCCTAAAGGCACTGTCACATTGAGGTTTGTTGGTGGAGTCACTTGTTGTACCATGGTAGTCTGCCGCGAAAGTTTAGGTTTCTGAGTTGCATGCGAATTTGTTGAGTGTGTTGCAGGGTGAGTCACTTGAGGTGCTGTTGGTACTGTGGGCAAAATTCTACCCTGTTTGGTAACTGGCGTTTCAATTTGTTGTTTAAAGCTTTCTGTCTGAGTTACAACAGCAGTAGATTCTTCTCTGATGATCTTAGACTTCAGACTCTGAAATCCTGATGAAAGGATGCTTTTAGATTGTTTGTCAGTGGCTTGCTCACATGTGGACTTATTAGAACTGTTCAATTCAACCTGTGATGTTTTGCTGACAAAAGAGGTTATTAGGGAAGAAATCTTCTTAACCTGACGATTAGGTTGCTGTTCTCCTGGAGACACTCTTTTCCTCCATTCTTCCTCTGATATATCATCCACATGTTTTATTGTAACAGCAGTTGATGAACGCCGCCGTTGGCTAGGTTGGTAACAGTTGTAAAGTAAGTGTTGATTAGAATTTGCTGTAGGAGTAGAATTCAGGGAGACCGAAACTTTTTGAGCAAGAAATGTCTTTACTTCCTGGTTATTCCAATATGGGCCAATATGATCTCTATTATGACATGAAAGGTCAATGATGTCATTACAATAATCTTGATATACATAACTAGGCTGTCTTGGATCCATCTTAACTTTGTTTAATGTATAGGATGAGAAATCCACACCAGGCTGCCCTTGAGACAGAAATGAATTCTCAAACATTTGAGAGAATTGTTCAAGATTTAAATTCATAATCTCATTTCCTTTTCTGTAGGCAGCAGACAAATCTAGGGGGGCATTTAGAAGTTGAGAATCTCTGTGATCTTGACCTGGAAGCCAAAGAAGCTCATCTTCATTGTAAAGTGGAATTTTAAAGCCACAGACTAAAACCATCTCATTCTTCAGCCAAGCACTTGGAAAACTTTCTAACTGCTGTGCATTTCCCCAAGATTCACCTTCAGGGGCACATGCATACACATATTCTCCCACTGCATCTGTAAGTAAAGCATAAATATACTCATGATCTGTGTAAACAAAGTAGCCACAGTCACCGTCTTCTGCTGGCCACCACATTCCTTGCTCCAAAAGAGCCAGCCACTGTTGATACCATTCAGTGTCTTCAAGGTACAGGGAGTCTTCGAGGTCTATATTTGCACTTGGAGGATCTACTTGTCTATTCAAATTAAGCTGACTGTGATGGATCATGCCATTGGTGTGAACATGCTGTGAGTCTGGATTATTCATTCCATATTGCCAGTTAGCTGAATAAGATAAGCTTGGAGCAGTTTCTTCATAATACCCTTCATGATATGAAACACCATTCAAGCTATAAGTGCTACCATCATTAAATGAATGCCATTTCCCAAACTTGGCATTACTCTGTTTAGTGGTTAAGTTCAACACACCTTCCTCATTGGGTAAATGTTCTATATTTCCCAAGTCTTCATAACTATTCCATAATTTTCTCTTTGGATATAGATCATCATTTCTATATCCTTCACACTGATGTGGTTTATATTTTTCTTGGTGATAAACAACACCTTGCCATTGCACAGTGTTCTGATTCTCAGGTACTGGTAATGGTGTACTTTCAGAACTCAGCCTATATCCTTGATTCTCTACTGGGAAATGATAAGCTAGTGACTCATCCTGAAACTGCTGCCACAGAGCACTTTCACGGATCCACTGGTTTTCATCATAAGAGGGACTTACTGCATATGCAGATAACTGATAAAGGTTTTGACTTGTAGCACTGTATAAAGATGGAGAGCTTCCACCAATATATGGATGCATGGTTATGACTGGTGAATTTGCACGACTTTGTAAAAGGGAATGGATATTTCCTGCACTATAGGCCATTGGGTTAGTTGACCTAAATGAACCAGAATTATATAACTGAGGCAAATTACCAGTGCTCACTGAGGAGTATGTCGTGCAGCTCTGAAGAGATCTTGCAAAAGTAGCTGATGTACGCAAATCCAAACTCTCAGTATCGACTGACACAGGTGCACTGATTAAAGCATGTCTACTCTTTCCTGGATTGAGAGAATCTGGATTGTCTTTTTGTAAACCATCCCTTCCAAGGTTTACGTTAGCATTTGTTAATATGTCAGAATAAGACTCTATGAACTTGGCTGAAGTAGTCTGTTGTCCACTTATCTGACTTGTTCTTTTCTCTTTTTCTGCCTTTTCTTTTGATTGTTGTTGTGTCATATTATTGTGTGGCTGCTTTTGCAGTGGGCTTTTCATTGTAACTGTATAATTATTGGCCCTTTCTTGAGGTGGTTGTTCTGTTGATGTTTGACAGGTTGTGTGAATACTTTCATTTGATTTTGTAAACTTGTTTAAAAACCCTGAGAGCACTCCCGATTGACCCGCTGTCTCTATCTGTGTTGGATCAGTCTGGTTATGTGGTATTTTGTTTTGCTGTTGTGTTTCATAGGTGTTTTTGGGCTGCAACTGTTGAGCTGTGTTTTCTGAAGGGGATTTAAAAAGTCCAGAAAACAGACTACTTGCATGTGTTGTTTTTTGCGTTGTGCTATTTTTTGGCTGATCTTGACTAAAAACTTGGATATTCTTTGTCTTTATTGGCTCATTATTGGATTTGCTTAGTGTCATTCCATGCTGATGAGCTGATGGTTGACTTTGTGTGTTTAAGTTGTCTGCTGAAGCAAATTTGAAAAGTCCAGATAGAAAACCACCTTGTTGGGATGGTGCTTGCTGAAGTGGAACAGTCTGCTGTCGAGCAAATCCTGGTTTATTTGTCTCGTATCGGACACCTTGGTGATTCTGAGGAATGTTTTTAATAGGATGACCTTGGCTTGGACCTTGAGTAATCAGTTGGCTTGGACCTTGTTGACTGCTTTGGTGGTGAACTGTTTGACTCCTTGAAATATTCTCAGAGGATTCAAATTTGAGCAAGCCAGATAGCAGTCCCTTTTCTGCAGTGTGTGTTTGCTGAGTTCTGTGTGAAGTCTGCTGTTGACCAAAGTAATTGCCGGGAATGTTCCTTTGTGCTTCACTATCACGAGATTGTCCCTTTTGTTGCAGGTTTTTGGTAGATGAAATGTTCAATAAACCTGAGAGAAGGCCCCCCATCTGTGGAGTTGAAGAGGTTTGTTCTGGGGCCGTGTGTTGGGAAAATTGTGTGGGATTATTTCTGTTGAATGGCTGATTGTTAGCATGCTGTGATAAATGGCCAGATAAGTCACTACTAGAGCCAAATGTAAGAATTCCAGATAGCAGTCCACCTTGTTTTGGTTGATTGACAGTCTGCTGCTGCATTCCAGATTTCTGATTTGATGTATGTTGGGCTTGTGAGACAGATGACAGTTTACTGTTCTGAGGTTGCTGATTACAGATTACATTCTGGTCTAGACCAGAGGGTGCTGGGGTAGGGTTGAATATGCTGGAAAACCACCCTTTCTCACTATTTTGCTGGTGCACAGGAGGATTCTTGGTCAAGGTGGTCGAAGTTGTTGAAGTCAGATCATGCTGAGGATTCTGTGTTTTTATGGAGGCACTGATGTCTTCACTGGATGCAAACTTTAAAAAACCAGAAAGCACACCACCTTCTGCTTTGGGACGTGGCTGAGTGGAAACGTTTTCAGATGAAGAGAAAGGTACTTTAGGCTTACTAGTCAATGCTGGGTCTTCAACTGGTTCCTCTAGTTGGGGGCTCTCTGTGGTTCTAAACACTGGATAAACTGCCACAGGTGGAGCTCCGTGGGGGGGAACAGGGGCAGCAGGTGTGATCAGTGAACTTAATGACTTCTTAAAAGGGCTAAAGAAACTGGTGTTTACAGAATGTGTTGGCCCAGTTGACCCTTCTGGCTCTGGAACAGGAATACTCCCTTTATTCAAAATTGACTGAATTTGTGTCTCATATAAGTTTCTATCATAATTTTGTCCTGAATATTTTTCATGTGAAAGTCTTCTTAATTCTTCTGATTCACTACCTCTGTTATCAAGCCATCTCTCTTCCAATTGTGTATGACTCTGAGAACATGTGGATTCCAACGCCTGTTTGCATTCAGCCAAATTCACATTATCAGCTGAAAAAAGCTTCAAAGGATTTAATCTACCCAAGACTGAGTTTTCTGGAGCACTTTGAGGTTTGGTTACAAGCTTGGGTACATGGTCTTTTGCACTTGTTTGAGTCTGACACCTGCTGGGAGTTTGTGTTTCTTGATGATGACTGTGTATTTTGGCATCATGTGGTGGGTGAGAAGGCAAAGAATTGAATGACTTTTCAGGAGAACTTTCTACTGGAGAGACAATAGCTACGGGAGCTGTGTTATTTGACTTAGGAATGAAGGACAACAATTTTGTTAGTCCAGATTGTGAGGATTGTGCAGATGATACTTGTGGAGATAGGGCAGGCTGTTTAGGGCCTCCACCAACTTTGTCAGTGAGAGAAGTAAACAATGAGCTCATGGCATTTTTTACTCCTGAAATGCCCTGATCAGAAGCAGCATGTGATTGGGATTCTTCTCTTAAATCCTTTGAATTACTTTGCTCCTCCCCAAATGAATCAGTTCTATTGCTACCATAGGAGGACAGCCTAGACTTGCTTGATTTAGGCAGGGATCCATATTTGCTAATTTCCTCTTCTTTTTCAGCCAGGTATTCAGACACTGTTTCAACAAGACATTGAAGCTCATCCATAGGATCAACATATTCATCACTTGGCTCTTCTACAGGAGAGAGCATTGCCTCTGAAACCCATCCTCCTGATTTAGGTTTCCCATACTTCTCCCAAAGGCTCTGTGAATGTTCTATGTGGTCCTCATAGGAGAAAGAATGCCTATCTTTATAAAGTCTTTTGTTCTCTGAGCGACACTCATCAGCCATAAAGGCAATGTCATTAACACTGTCCTCTGCTCCTATAGGGTGGTGCAGAGGGCTCTCCATTTCAAAATCAAACTGTGCCTTCCTTCTAGCATCTTGCCCTTTTTTGTATGCCACATAATTCTCCAAAGTGCTGTCCAGCTCATTTTTAGCCCACATCCTTGTTTTGTAGAGAAGCCCATTCTGATATGGTCTCAGATCTGATGTCATACGCTCCTCCTCTTCCTGCATCTCTGCTACCTGTCGCATGAAAAGCTCCCCTCTTTTCTCACGGAGGAGTGCAAGGTCAGCGGGAAAGGTCTCTTTTCTCATTTTGTCTGCTTCTGGACTGAGAAACCCTCCTGGGTCTGTAATCTTTTTCTTTCGCCGACGATCAATAGTATCATAACCCTCAGGATAGGTGGCAGGCAGACCACCACTATGCTTTGTATTCTGATGGATAGGTGAACGTGATAGCTCGGAGTAGGGTCTTCCCATGCGAAAGATAACGCTGTCTTCATCATCTATAAAGTCACTTAGCTGTGGCTTGCTTTGCCCCTTGTATTTGTTTTCCCAATCTTCAACCCCCATGCCAGAATCTACAGGTATAATTCTGACTCTTCCTTTCTGGTTTAAAGAGCTTCTTTTTTTTTTTTTAAGTAAAAAAATTAATTTAATGAGGGTGTGGGAATGGATAAAGGGATGGAAAAGAGGCATACAAAAAGAAAAAATGCAAACAGAAACGCAAGTTAAGCCACACAGTAAATTATGACAGAAACAAATCTAAATAAATCTTTTTGTAATGATGACCTGATCTATAATATATATGATAAGCAATATGTAACATTGCATTCTTTAATAAACATTTTTTGCAGTTTTTGATGATCTTAACTAAACTGCCCAGAAGGCATACCAAAAGCCTAGAACATAACATGTTACACATTTCATACATTTGACAGGGGTAATAAAACTCTTTGTTTGCAAGTGTGAGATTGTGTGCATATAGCTCCATGTTTGCACGTGCCTCACTGAATTTAGATTGTTGTAAATCCCCACTGCAACAAACACGCTTATCAGCACTTCCACAGTCTGTCTGTAAAAGTCTTAACAGGAAATGTCCGCAAAATCACCACCATATGGCATTCATGGTAGAGGTTTTTATGTTACAACTGAAAGGCATGTGTCTGTCACTGACCTATTTCCTCCAGAGGTGTGAAAGAGGGATTTCCTCTTTGTGATATACCCAGAGCATTTCAAACTAACAGAAACTTTAAACAACCCAACACACCCTCAAGACAAAAAGAAACATGAACAATGAAGGTTTTGTTTTTTTTCTGTGACTGTAATCACATTTTTTTTCTGATGTAGAATTATCCGGATCAACTCCCTATCAGTCAACACAGGCAGATTTGTAGCAGTCTCACTGGTGCGCATGCATGCTACGGCAAGCACACAAGATTAAAGTCCATGAACCAAGAATATTTGTTTTCTGGACCAAATACTTCCTGACAGCATTTTACTGGCGTTGTAGTGACCATAATAACAACAAAAAAGAATATATTATTTTTGTATGTTAGTAACAATCATCATATAAACACTTTATTTTGGCCATTTGGCCAACAGTAAACAAATAATCCTGATATTCTTCCTGATGTACGGAAGACAAAAACATGGGCTTTTGATCAGGTAAACTATTCATGACAAAATTAATTAAGAGGTAATTACCAATTCTCTGTGAAACAATCTTATCTAAAGTAAACACTTCTGACTAGGTTTTAAACCCTAATTAACGGAGGCACAAGTAATGTCATTATGATACCAATTACATTTGCATGATTTACCTTTATAATTTCATTGATGTTGATTTAACTCTGGTTATTTTTGAGGTCATAATGAATAGACAACTCATTTTCAGTTACATTATTGAAAAGCACTTCTTAAGTTTTGCACTATTTGTGTAAAAAGTGAGTGGGAGAAAAAAAAAAAAAAAAAGGCAAATACAGCCATTACCGCCGTGATTATATTACTTTGCATTAGACGACAGCAGTACACAATAAAGCAACCCATCAAAACTAACTGCTGCAGCGGAAGCAAGAACCATCAGGCTACACTGCCAGTATGTGTAAGGATAAAGAGTGTCTGTTCAGGAGTGCATGAGTGAGTGAAGGTATCCCTGGGCGACCCGGTCTACCTGCTTCCTCTTGGGTCCCTGTAGTCCAGGTCGAAACTGTGGACAGAGTCTGTGCAGCCATCCGGGCGATGCTGTGGCCGAGGCCCCATCGGGTACTGGTGCATAGATGAGTTGGGCTGAGCAGTTGTGTGGTAACGTGGAGGCAAACTGTTACTGGTCTCACTGCGGTAATCGCTATCCCGGTCATCTACAGCACTGTCCTGGTCATCCAAGGCTGCAGCAGGTAAAAAGACAAGTTCTAAACACCCCATCCTGACAGATTGTAAAATTGTTTAGTTAGATGGCTTCATTTTTCTATCAAACCTTGCTGATTATTTATGTAAAAGAAGTGTATGTATTCTTGTTTGAATTTTTATTAAATATAAAAATGCAAAAAGCTGAAAAAATAAACAAACCACAGTTACCTGATGCTAGGGGAAAAGTTAAAAATGCAAACATTTAAAACTTTCTAAAAGCTATGGGTCAAGTGCAAAGCAGTACAGGTCTTCTGCAAAAAAAGCAAAATGTTGAATACAAATTGCAAAATATGGCAGTTTCTAGACACACTCTTAACCATTATAATGATGCCTGAGTAGGACAGGAAAGCAACAAATGGACACAGAGCTACACAAATCTGCAGCCAGGAAAACTTTGTGCGGTTATTTTAATAAATGTTACTGGCCCTGATATGACAGAATTATTCTGATTATGTTTTAATAGATTTCACATCATAAAATGTCATAAAAATTGTGCAATTGATGTAAGTATTTCAAGAACAAAATATAAGATGCAACTTTTACTAAACAAGAAAGAAGAGAGTATTCTGTAATCCTGGATCCTAGCAGAAAAATAAAAAATAAAGCTGACTAACTGACTAGCAATAGGTTTGTAGAATTATAAGAGCTAATTGTGTACAACCCTGGGGTTATTTGAAAGTGATTTATTCGAAGTAAAAAGAGTGGAGAGACCCACAGAATGGCGCTGCACTCTGGTACAGTCATTCTCAATTAAGAAGGCAAGAGAATCTTCTGAATGAAAAGATTTCCATGCAGGATAAAAACAGATTTCGTCAGGATCGCTCTTATTATTTTCAGGTAAATACGGACTTCCCCTTGCTCTTATAGCAAAAATGTTATTTTTTTGTGATGCTGATTTTTGTTTATAACATACTAAAATAATTGGTCATCACTAACAGGTTACAGTGCAACACAAGACAAAGTTTCTAACAAAAAATTTGCCTCATGTGGCTTTACTTAAACAAAACTCCCACCTGTGCACATGTAGCCTGGGAAATTCATAGTCATGAATATATCAAACCATTACATCACTGCTTGCACTGTTTGTTGGCCCACTAAGAAAATAAAGTGCTGTACACGCAAGCACTTGTGCTAAATGTAAGGTAAAGAGCTATTCTTCACCTCTCTAGCTGTATGATCCCATAGATTCATCTACAGAATAATTTTCTATAAGAAAAGTAAAGATTGTGAACTTTATTTCTTGTTAGCCCAGTTAAGCCTCTATATTTATGCACAAAAACATAAAATAATCATTTTACAAAGGGGCAACCTTGTGTTGAATTACCGAGAAGAAGACAGTTTGTAGGTGTTCACCCCACACAGCTTCATAATAATTTGTATAACTTCATATAGGAAAGCACCAAAATACACCACTTCTTGAAACTGACCTTACCAGTTCAAAGGCAACGTCTTCTAAAAGCTAACCATAAGGCAAGTATTGGCTAGGGAGATAGCTAGGCTGGGGTTTGTCGTTTCAAGTGATAAAGCCATAAGAAGTGATTCATAAATATTTAGCAAAGACTGCCACCTGTCATCTCTGTGAAGGAACTGCAATTCCCTACATTAAACACGTAATAGGGACTTCCATTGTTAGTCAGACTTCTTGCAATGTTTGTTATGTATCAGAAGATTACTTTTCTGGATCTTTTCTGGAATGTACACAATATAATAATAAATGATATATGTGTTGTAAAAAAACATTCTAACATCAGAACAGGGCATATTGTAGAAAACAAGAAAACAGCAATGGGAGAAAATGTCAAAAGGTAATCAATGAATGCAGCGAGGAAAGAAAAAAAAATTAAGTAATGTGAATTAATTGAATGGGAACCTTATGGTTTACGTGTTACAAGGGGCACATGGGGCTTTATGACATGCAGAAGGGGAATGAGGATTGGCCAAGGGGGAGAATTTCATCAAAGTGTGTTACATACTCAGTGAATCAGCCCATCCGAAATAGTTGCCTGGTAAAAGTGCAGATGTAACAAGTGAGAGGCAAGTCAGAGGAGTCGGGGATTGTGTAAACAAAGAAGACTTAAGTGCTCCTGTGTTGTAATAATTGGACAATGAGGGAGCCCCATAAGTGGCAAACAAACACATAAATTGTCACAAGAGATTTAAAAGAAAAAGAATAAAATAGAAGTAACAAGACAAATGAGTCTGAGATCCAGAAAGATAGAAAACTGGCTCCATCTAGAGGTTAAAAGTACAACACATTCAGGTACTCACAGCACTGGGAAGCCGCAAATGGCAATGGGTGACTCTGAACATCTTCCTGAAGAGAGCACTAGAGAGGACAGAGAGTGTAAAATGTGCATATAATAGCATTCTTTATTGACTGGAATAATAAACTTCATTTCATATTAAAACTTTCTGGTAAAAACTGTATTTTACCTCATCATGGATTCCCATTCTGTTGATGCGCTCCAGTTTGCCAGTCCAATACTGTGCCTCATCATCTGGGATATCTGGTACAAAAATATGCATGCAGCAACTATAAACTTCAAGCTTCATTTCCCAGTATGCTGTCATAATACATTTTATGTCTGTTCAATTTTTTATGAGCTGTTTGGAAATGAAGAAAATAGTAAGTTAGCAGAAACATACAAAATAAATGTCAAGTGTACAGTGTGGCAAGTTACAGGTTTCCTGAAAAATTATAATACAACATTAAATTTCAAATACACAAAAAATCTAAAGATAACTTTTAAGTGAAAAATACAAAATAATTACTCTACATTTACTGTTTGATATGATGTCTGGTAGACTAGTTGTACTTGAAAGGGGGATCTGCACTGCACTGTAGACAGATGCACATTAAAGGCCACACACAACACAAAGGCTAGGGCTTCAAAGACACCACAAACCCACGGCTTTAATGAATGGCTTTGGAAGCGCAGAGTCATGATGGGCTCCTGCAACCTTAAAAGGGCTCCTCTTAATACAGAGGAAGAGGCTCTCTCCCACACAGTGGACACTCTGCTTCAACTCTGATGCCTTTTGATCACAAGGCTTAAGCATTACATGCAGTGTAGTACTAAAACAGTGTAGTGGTCAAGTACAAAAAGGTGGTGGGAGCACAAAGGACACTTCACCATACAATAACTAATTAACTAATACTTTTAAATGTGAATCAAACTTTAATATTGAAAAACTTGCCAATATCAGGTAAATTCAGCTGTTTTTGATTCCTAGCAAGCACCAAATGTCAGGATATTTAGTCTTTATTTATAGATGACCGCAAACACCAAGCTGAACTACAGTTCATATTTCATCTACAGTATTGTAGTCTTGAGTCAACCCTCATTTCCTCATTTTGCTGAGAAAAATTATATAAAGGTGCAACCATTCATTGAAATATGTGGAAACATAAATGAAATACAGTATACAAGACAGAAACAGAGTTTCTAAATGTAATGAGCTTAAAAGTCAATATTGTCTTGACTACCTTTATCCTTTTACACAGCCTGGACTTTCTTAGGCAATCTTTCTTGTACTTTCTTTAAGTAGCGTTCAGGAATTGTTCCCCAGACATCCTGAAGGACATCTAAAGCTCTTCTTTGGATGATGGTAGCTTTTTGGACAGTTCTTTGATCCCATACCTCTTCAATAATGATCCCTGACTAGCATTCTATAGTGTGTACTTCTTTTTTTTTTTTTTTTACCCAACTATAACTGCCCTGCCAGTGTGTTTGGGATCATTTTAATGCTATAAAACAAAGCCACTACCAATTAGATTCTTTCCAGATGTTATTATACAGTGAATCAATATCTGATCACCCTTTTCTGAATGTAAAATTTCATCACTTTACAACAGATCTCCAATATCACTGCCTGAGATGTAGCTTCAAAAATTACAGATCCTCCACCATGTTTTATAGATGGCTGCAGACACTCACTGTTCCAGCTCTTTCCTGATATCCCCTGGACATACTGACTAGGGCGGGGTATCGATTTTGATTTTTATAATCGATTAAGTTACGATTCGATTCGATTTTGACTCAGACAATTGGAAGTATTATAATTCTGATCAATTATCAGTACATATCCATAATTTACATCTATGTATAAAAACAAAGCTGAAACTTGTGAGACTTCATTAGAGGTTTAATCATCACAGGAGATTCCTTTGTGTCAAAGTAACTGAGGATAAAACATGAAGGAGATTTTCCTGGCCTGGCTTTTTATAGCAGATAACCACCTTAAAAATATTCTACAGTAGATCAAAAACTGAAGAAAACCATAAATCAACATATGAACATGGCCTGATGCTGCTGAGGTGAAGCAGAGTGAAGTTACAAAGGTTTTTATTAGAGACACAGCTAAGCGTTTTGCAATTTGGCATAATTTGTAAAGGTTTAAATGTCTTTGATATTGAACAGCAGAAATGAGGCTTTCTTGTCAGAGGTCATTTTTGGAAAAAAGAAAAGACAAAGAAAAGCAGTGATGGCGACAGTGCTGAACACAACGGTAGACTGGTGCGTACTAAGCAAGCGAATAATGCAGAGATCTAAAACACAGATTTGACATGGGAAACTGTTCTTGAAGTACACTGAGAGAGAGAGAGAAAGAGCTGTGCAGGAAGTGTGATCTTATTGTGGTGGAAGCAAAACAGCAAGATTATTCAAACTAAAATCGATTTGAATCGGGAAATCGGTTTTTTTAAACATACTGACAGTGATTCGAACCAAATTTTCTACATTTCTTAAGTCATAAGACCTGGTGCCACTGATTTTTAATCCAGTATGTGTGTAAACTGATGTGGACCTTGTTGTGTTGGTACCTTTGAGAGCAAATAAAGGTAAGGGAAATTCCAACATTATCAGCATCAACCGATTCTAAGAACTTAACACTCTTGTCAACCTCTGGCTAGTCCAGAAATCAGTAGCTGGAATTATAGTGGCTGTCTATCTTTTTACACACAGTCTGTGATCTACCACTCTACCAGATTTTCTGCCCCTATGTAGCCAAATAAATAAATGCACCTTTAATGAAATCTGTATTCATATTCTGACATGGATCATTCTAGAAAACACTGATTAAGTGCAAATGGACCCAAACTCAGAGTCATATATTCCTCTTTCTCATGTTAGAAATGCTTTTGGATATTTCTAATGGTTCCTAAATCCTGTTGGCCACAACAGGACAACCTGGCAAAGACAAAATTATATTTACGGAACCTAAATTAATAAAGGAAGGTCTGCTATTGTTGAATTAGTGACCTCAGCTTATGCAGGACAGAAACAGGCGTCTCATTCTCAAAGGCACCAGATACGGGATGTTACACCGTCAGGCAAATATCTAAGACAAATATCTGGACTGCTTCTAGCCATAAAATCCTGCTTGGCTCCGCACAAAGGGAGAATGTTATGATGTGACCTTATATTTATCTTGTGTAAACCAGGTTGTTCTGAAAATAGGGGACTTTATTTAAAAATTAATGTGATTCCTAAACAGTTCATTTTTTTTTTTTGTAAATATCATTGAGTTAATGTTGAAAGTCTTAAATTCAATGATTATTTGATTTAAAATCCACTGTAGTGGTGCAAAACTATGCAAAAATTATGAATCTTCGTTCAACAATTGTGGACTCAACTGTTTAGCCATTAGATTTTCTGTTCAAAAGAAATTACTACTAGGTACCGTATGTCTGCACAAGACCAGTGGATACCAGGCTATGATGTTACACACTGCTCCAGGCTCGACACTTTTTTTTTTTGGTTCCTGACATTTCAGCAGGAAACATTTGTGACCTTTGAGTAACTCTCCAGATCAAGGTTTGATTCACCTTAAGGCAACCAGAATCACTAATGTATCTATTACAAAACATCTTACATAAGAGCTTTAACGGTATTTACAAGTGTGGTTCAATCAACTGAACAACTGTATGTCTTAGACTCTGGAAGTCTATTGTGCAGCTAAAATGGTTTCAGCTTTAATCTCACCAAAAGGCAGTTCGAAACGAGTATCCAACAGGACTCGATGAGGCGTCGGATTCTTCGTGCCATATATCTCATCAGCTTTCATCAGGACCTCTGCATCCAGGAAAAGCCATTCACCTGAGCCCTCCTGAAATTAAATTAAACACATTCATTTATTTACACAGACAATGCCTTTGCATGTATTCTTCAGTTTATGCTATGCCACTCATTCTTTTAATATGTATTTAAGGCAGTTTTATTGCCTGCGTTTTTACTATTTGTAGCTCAAATAGTGAGGCCAAGCAGCATTTATAATGAAGTATGTTCAATCTAGTGAAAAATTCAAAGTTCATTTTCTTAGTATTATGTGGGTCAAACAAGAAACATTTTTGTATAAACTACTTTTTTGTGTGTAAAAAAATATATTTTTAACTTTTTGATTTCCAATCATCCTGTAACTGTAATCATTGTGTAACATATTTAACATATTCATCATTTTCAAATGTTTATTTTATTTGAAACTGCCTTTATACTTGAAATTTCTATATTACTTTACCTTAGGTTTAGGAATCCAGTATTTATGAACAGAATATAGCCAACACACAGGTGTCTGCATTTACTTATTGTAGCATTTGAATTTTTAGTACGACTAAAAATTCAAAGCGTCCCTTTTATGAGATCATCATTTCACATCTTTGATGTGCCAACTGGAATTACTTACATATCTCTTTCTAGGGAAAAATGCAGAAAGACTGAGCAATATTTATGTAAAGGTACAAACTTTTGTTTTGTCTTTTGTTAATTTTACTAATTTAACATCTATTGATTGATGAAGTTAAATGCTGTATCTTGTTACTTCTAATGGATGGATTTCAAGTGGCTTTTTTCCACCTCAAACGTTTGGACTAAAATTCACTTGTACTTGACTTTTTGTGTGGGTGTAAGTTCTGACCTCCTCTGATTGTCGGATACTTTTTAATGGAATCCATGCAGTCCCCACCATGGTGTCCCAGATGAGACCTTTGTTCCACACCTCAACAATGAGGCCGAGGTCCAGCTGGTTGATCTCACTGTGCAAATTCAAGTAACAAATGATGATGATGATAAAATGTCACTGAATAAAAGAATGAAACAATAACTGTGTTGTAATGTAACTTCGTTATAAGAAATTTTTAAAATGGAAAAAAACAAAAACAAAAATTAAACCAGAAATTTCTAAAGGATTGCTATCAGGAGCTACTATTGCTTTAGCTACAAAAGCTACTTCCTCATTTTGTCCTGTATTAGCTGTCATAATCATTTCCAGCCTTGTTTTGTCATTCAACATGCTATTCAAAGGGCTCAAAAACAGCTTGATGACAGTATTAAAATGGCACATGAATTTTAAAAGCAGCCACACACCAAGGGCATTTGCATATTCTCATCTGTGCCACTTTACAACTACTGACGGACCAAACAAAAACAAGATCAGAGAAAAGATAATTAAAAAAAGAGCAAGGGTGGGGGTGAGGGTGGTGGGGTCCAGAGAGCTCAGGTGCAGAGATAAAGGCCTCCTAAATCATTTGCTCATTGAAAAAGAGAATAAATACATATAGCAAGGTATTTAACTGGGGCTATTTTTAACCGGGAGATTTATTGTTGTTCATGTTGCTGTTTAGATTATCTTTCCAGTTGTGCCACCTTTTATTTTAACGTTTTGCATTATCCATGTCTTTTTTAAACATGCAAAATAAAGTGGTAAAGCCAAAATTGCTGATAAATTGCAATCTATTTTCAAATACAAATACAAGCATCATCGTTTATTTCTTTAAATCACTTTCCAACCACTTTGTGTAGACTGATTTACAACCATGTAGTCCAACCTAATTCTATTTAAATTCGTACAGGACTGTTTTTCCTTATATGAATACACATTCACCGGCTACTTATTAGGTACAATTCCTTGACTGCTCATTAAAGTAAACTTCTAATCAGTCAGTCACAAAGGGACTTAGGGTTTGGGGTAATGTTCTCGGGAAACCAAATATATTGTATGTTTGTGGTGTGCTGTATAAGACAGTTTCCCTTTGTTCTAAAAGCAAATAAATATTGCATTATAAAAAGTGACACTGAACGTGGTGTGATTTTTACTGTCCACAAACTGCTGATCTACTGCGATTTTCTTGCATAACAATCTCTAGAGCTTACAGAGAATGGTCCAAAAAAATAAGAGAAGATATCCAGTGAGTGGCTGTTCTCTTGGTGAAAATGCTTTTTTGATGCCGGAGGTCAGAGGATAATGGGCTGCGCTGAGTTGATGGGAAGGTTAAAAAAGGCCAAACACTGAACCTAGGAACAGATGACCTACAGCAGTAGAAGACCACTTTTGATGCCACTTTTGTCAGCTGATAACAGGAAACTGAAGCTCAAATTTGCACAGACTCAGCGAAACTGTACAGTGGAAAATTGGAAAAATGCTGCAGGGTCAGAATTTGGCATAAACAACACAAAAACACATCTAATCTGCCTTTTATCAAAGTTTAGACTAGTGATGGTGTCATTTTATATTTCATGGGCTATTGTCTTGGCACATGCAGGCCCATAGCCTATATGGAGTAATGTTACTGACCTTAACAAATCTGATAGTCAGGTGCTAAAAGGCCAAAAAAACAAAAACAAAACACAAGAAAATGTAAAAAAAATTTATGACTTGTTAAATTAAGAGAAGGTGCAACTGAATAAGCAATTGCAGTTATTAATTTCCAAAACTGAGACAACCACTACTTACTCATTTGTTTTGTTCAGATGATGTTTTTAGACAATATATTTCAAATGTAACATAAAAATCCTAAAAAAAAAAAAAATTGCATGGTAGGTACTAAGATACAAAGTTTGAAATTGTAAAGTTCCCATTTTCTGCTTAAATTTAAGCTGGGTCGCTGTAACAGATGGTGCTCAGAATTTGCTGGAAAGCCTGATGAATAACCTGGAATTACACCTAGTGACAAAGCATGAATGGACAGTTGGAGGAAGGGGACCTGGAAAAACAAACACTGTCCCAAAAGAGGGAGTTCACAAAAGACAAACAATGGTGCGCATGCAACAAAGTGTTGCCTTTTGTGTCACCATAGATACATTTCAGAAATGGCTGGTTGACTTGGTGTGTTTTTAGGCGTTCAGCCCGGGTAAAAGATTTTCCACACAACTCACAGCTGTGTTTTTTCTCTCTCTTTTCAGAAAGAAAATGGGGAAATTAAATCAATAAATTATAAGGAGGAAATGACCAACAGCTGTTTTACGATATATTGTCTTAAACTGAATGGAGTAGATGAAAAACTGTAGCGTTTAAGCATTCGGATGAGTAGCTTGGAGAGATAAAATTGTGGATGTGTTGTTTCTATCACAGAGTTGCAGAGTGTGTGGTTTTTTATGTATTAATGTTTGATTTTGTTCCCCATGATAAATGGTGTGTTTCTGTATTTGCTTCTGTATTTCAGATTGACTTACAACATGAAATCTTGCTCCCAGCAGGGCTGGTCCCCACGCACAGTGATAGTTGTGCTTTTAACATTTTGCACTTTCAGCGTCACATAGGTGTTGAACTTATCTGAAACAGAGGAAAAGGCAGATTACGATTTAATTATAATGAGGAGGCAGCAATGCATTGAAAGCATATGGAGGAGAGCGAGCGTTACGCATAAGTTAACAGGAATATATGAGATTCATTAAGCAGTAATGAAGACACATAGCATAGTAAGACTCTGGACAGTCTACTATTAGATAGAACAACAGAGGTGATGTTTGAACTACCATGCCAGGTCTACCTCTGTTTTCTGTAGGAGGAAAAAAAGACATCAGGACTATCAGTGAGAGTAAAAGCAGATAAGTCTCCTCCCCCGACTATATCAAGCCAAACCCAGGCCAGGCCACCAAATCAACCCTGTTAATCTCCAATGAGAGCCAAACCCTCACAGCACATAGTACTACAGGATGTACAAATACATGGTACGTCTCTAGTCCACTATGAAGTGCAGCTGTTTTTTAAAATACCCTTGTCCTCTAAAAAATACACGTTGTAAAGGAAGCATGCCTGCTCATGATGTAATAAAGCTGAAGTCACTCCTGACCTGTTACTATTACAGAAAAGGTCTCTGTCAGCCCTAATATCATCAATACATAGAATATAGTTGGTTTAGTTGCATTTTTAACATTTGACGCAACTGTTGACTGTGTGACCTATACACAAAAATTGAGCCCTGCTAGGAGTGTACTGCCTGTGAAAACCACTGAAACATTGACTCAAATGTCTGTGTGTGTGTATACAACTTTCACACCCAGTTATCTCAGTCAACTTCCTTCCGCCAGTAGTGCTGGACAGCCGATTCTCAACAACTGTATGCTTCAGCGGTCAGTGCTGAAGGGGAGGGTGGATGGATGAGGGATTAGGCAACCCGTGCTAAAACTACCAGCTTTTCATTTCCTACTGTGGGGTTGGGGGCATCAACACGTGCCTGTTGATGTGCTCATTTTTCCTCATGTAGTTACCAGTCCTGCACAACTGGTGGTCCTCGCTACAACTCAATCCCCCCACATGGACACAAAAGCTGAGTGGGAGGAGGACTGAAAGGGAAAGGAAAAGGGATGTCTGTTTCTGACTGATAAATAAAATATACTTTATCATATGTCATGGAATACTACTCAGGGAATAGCTCACAATCATCTGATTCAAGATATTAAAAGGACACCTTGGTATAAACAATGTTTCCCCACGTCAATTAGAGTAGCACAAGTAGCAAGGTATAAATGCTCACGCCAACAAAATGACAAGACTATCAAGCAGAAAATTATATTAAAATTTAACAACATACGGCTGGATGGATATCATCTTGAAGTTTTTAGCAAAAAAATATACAACTATATTAATATGAATATGTTTTCCATAAACTGACAGCACGTTTATGGTTCTGAGTTTCTGATTTTCTGAATGGTGGCTCCCTGATATGGACAGCCAACAGTGCAAGCAGGCAGTACAAACACACACAAATCACCCTCTTTGGTCTATGGGAAACAAAAGCAAGAGATCAGCTGTTCCTGTATAGACAAGTCACATGACCACACTAAACAAAGATTACCCTGGTTCCTCCAGCAACAAACTGAAACATTTACCCTACACTAGCATTTAACATAGCAGCCAGATAAGTAAAATCAACTCCTTGGCATAATAGGACTGCCAGCAGTTGACACAGGTGGATTCATACAACTGACACAGAACATAAATAGATACTTAAGACTGCACACTGAAACAGTGCACTGAAAGCGCAGAATCCCTGAAGTGACACTGAGACCGCGAACCAGGACTGACAGGACACAGACCAAATTAGTGTCCTGTGAAAACAGTAGCAACAGAACACACACAGTATTAAAGTTGCCTCAGGGATGCTGAAGCTTTTCCCTAATTAGATATTCCATGCCTTGTGCCACACTTGGGCCAGCTCCCATGAATAGCAGAGACGAGATAAGGCAAGAGGATGTATGGATTAGATAAGAGCCACTTAGTGGTTGCCGGACCTTTACACCAGGCGTTTTCCTTGATACGGCTGACACCGTTGAGGAGGAAGAAGTAATAACTGACTGGAGGGAAAAAAGAGGAAAAAAAAGTATCCACCTGCATAGCAATGTCTCACCAATATAACAGACTAGTCTTATGTTTGTATTGTATAGCTTGAGGACAACAAACATTAAATGAAAACTGAAATTTCAGTCAAAATACCACTATTATAAAACACATCATACACATGTAATAATTAGCTTAGTGCAAATATATGATAGTGCATGTAAGCGTAAGTACGTACGTAAGTAATGGGAAGTGCAATAAAGAAAAGACAAACTTATTTGTCACCGGTCAAATCTGCTAGGCAATAACTGGGCTATAACTGCTATATGAGAAAAACAAAGTTTAGCAAACACAAATGCTCAAGATAAAACCGAAGGTACGTTTCCTAAGTGGTCACATTTTATGTCTACAGTGTCTTTCTTTGTAACTTGTTATGACAAGCAACTTGGTAAATATAGATTTAACTCCACACAGATTTCAAAATCCAGTATGCTGAAAAGTGTTTTTTTGCCCTTTTTTTTTCTTGCTAACTCCATTAGAGATCTTTATTGTATTCAGAAGCAAGGTATCCACCTGCACATCAGTGCCTTACCCTACATGAGAGATATGTTTTATATGGTTACTGTGTAGTATGAGGATCACAAAGATCTAATGAAAACCAACATTTCAGTCAATATGCAATTATTTAAAAAGAAATTATGGATATCTCTACAGTAATCTCAGCACAATAGTTAGATAAATCATCTTTAAATTATTGCAAATATATGTCTTATATGTACTTACAGGCTATTAAGACATGGGAAGTGCAGTAAAGAAAAGACACATTAGTCACTAGCCAAATATACTGCTTAAGACAGTTTCATATCAAGTTTGCTTGTTTTTCAATGTGTTTATGAGACAGTTATATTTATCCAATTCTAAAAATCTTCTTAAAATCACTGATTTTAAAATCTTAAAATCAGTGTCTGCCTCAAGAATCTTTACACCAGTTTTAACCATCAGTGTGCACATTTAATGAGAATTTCCAGATACTGTAAAATAATGAAATTTTTAATAAGATTAATGCATAAGATTATGCATTCTGTAGGCCCATTGCAGAAAGAAAGTGCAGTGTTGATTGAGTCAAGTTGCCTAACCCAAACTGTTGCTTACATGTAAAGAAACATGATCTGTTGACCATGTTGGTGCAAATTTAAACATGCTTATGTGTGCATACACACACGCACACACACACAGTAAAACAGTGAGGGCACGCCAGTCAATGTGCTCTTAAGCAGCAAAAAATCGAATGATCATGTGATGTTCTGAGAATCACCGTAAACCCTCAGTCAAACGTCTTCATTCATTATTGATTAGTGATGAGTTTTCTTAGTAATAAATTAGTCAGGAAAATGCAGGCAGCTGGAAGACTGGCATTTCAACATCAGGCCACTTATCAATATTGCATGCAACACAAAACATACATTTATCAGAGGACTTTTCTACCATTGCTTGAATATCTTCATGTGTAAGTTAGTTTTGCAAAAAATAGTGTTCTCAAGCAATTATATTACCTGGAAGTCTATTTTTTACTTAGTTAAAAGAGAAGCTTGTGATTAAAATGATATATTCCCCATTTTATTCCAAGCAGAGACTCTGCAAGCACACATCTAGCAGCACACAGCTATTATCTGCAAATCAGTGGATAGAGAGATAGACTGCTAACTAGTTCAAACAACGTCACCTTCTGTTTTACAGTATTCTCTCAAAACTCTTTGTGTATATGTGCCAAAATAAGGCCTAAAAGCCATCCAAGCACAGGTGTGGTGTAGACACAATACAAACATCAATCCCAGGCCAGCCTTATGTAAACTTTGAGGCCTCTTCCAATAAGTCACATGTCACCCTATGCAAGTACAATTATCATGAGGTAAGAAAACTGGTAAGTAATATGTTCAGTAATTACTTATTCCTTCCTGTTCTTTCAGAATCTATCCCTTATTGCTATTCACACAAAAATGCAAAGTAAAATGGTGCAATAATCATAAAAAAATGCAGAAATCTGATCTTACAATTTGCAGCTCAACACATCATGGTATGCAGTTTTGAAGCACAAACCATTGCATTTGCAGCATATCAAAATATTTCATGCTCATTGGATCATGGCCACACTTTACGGTGCCAAAAAAGTAGGACAGCAAAACATCAGTGGCTATGTTTAACCAAATTTGCTGAAAAAAATAAAATAAAATACATTAGTTCATTATTTGTATATTTTCAAAGTCTGTTTTCTAAAACACCTTTACTCATAAGCTCACACATCAGTTTATTGAGCTGATATCACTTCATAAGTCGTAAGGAAAACAGCTCATTTAGATTAGTTGGAAATTTTACTTTGATGACATTTTTTAAAAGCTACTCTTGATACACTTTTTTGACAAAATCTTTAACACCATAACACATTACAAGGGACATCTTTAAACACATGAAAATGCTAAACTTATTATTTGGTTATTTTTGTTTCTTAGCTAAGAACTCTCTCGCAGGCCTTCGTTTCCGTCTTTGCCCTCTAAAAAACCCCCACCAACAACAAAAGTGACTAGTGTTTACATTTTGTTTCAGAGAGTTGCCTGGCTAAAGTGAAATTCACCTAATGTTTGCTCTGAGACAGGTGTCACATGTCGTATGACCCGGAAGAGGGAGGAGGTCATAGACAGCCAAGCAAAGTCTTACAATCCCTTTAAAGTTTCAATGCTACAAAGCCCTTTGAAAACTGACAATACAACAAAAAACTTAAAAAAGCATCAACTTCAGTCACTTGATGCTGGCTAGAAAAACTGAACTCACAGCATTAGAAAGTGAAGACACTGAAAGGCAAATGCTAGCTTTTCAGCTGTGCACTGATGTCCCCCATTATCAATAGCCTGGAAAGCACAGTGTCCAAGATTTCAAGGAAGAATTTCAATCTTGGACTGGTCAACCCACATGACAGTTTTCAGTGGA
Source organism: Pundamilia nyererei (assembly GCF_000239375.1). Taxonomy (NCBI): domain Eukaryota; kingdom Metazoa; phylum Chordata; class Actinopteri; order Cichliformes; family Cichlidae; genus Pundamilia; species Pundamilia nyererei. The sequence continues at coordinate 515,165 of NW_005187433.1, read as the reverse complement.
TCTTAAACCAGTACTGGGACAGAGTGTTTTGGGATCTGATTTGTATATTTTACTTCCTTGTTGATGGTTTTTAAACTACATTTGTGAATGCACCATAGCATTAATTGACAGAAGTTTTCTGAAGTGGTCCCGAGTCCATGTAGTTACTTCCTCTAGATAATCACTTCTTTTTATAAATTGTAGCAGTGTCTGAGGACCAGAAGATTATGGCCACTCGGTAATGATTTTTGGGCTTGTACACAAAGCCAAAAACTAATACTGTATTGTTTCCTAGAATCTTTCAATGATATTATGTACTGATGATGAAATCCCAAGTTATTTTAATGTCACAGTGAGTCATTCTTAAATCCCCGAACTATTGTCCTGTGCAGAATAATGAACACTTTTCCAGTTTTCTCTGTTTCTAAAAGGTTTAACCTTTTTCGAAATGCTTTTCTGATACCCATTCACATCCATTATGTGTTGCTTATGAACATAACTAGTTGTGAGATGTATCACAGGTATATAGTATTAACAACTTTTCCACTCTTATGCTACCCCTCCATTAATTTTTTACATTTTTTATTAACTTTAGGACGTTAATGATTTACAAAATACTTCTTTTTAAATTCACATTTTGTAAGGGATCAGAAATTTTACAAAAAGGGTTAGAAAAAACTTTACAGAAGTTATTTTGGCATCAAATGAGTAAAATATCAATGGCAAACTCAAAGCTAAGTTGACTTTGTATTAGTGCTCCTCTCTGCTCTTGCCAGAAATGTCACAGGGCTTAAAGGTAGACAAGAGCCTGAACACCAGAGGGATTTGCCTAGTTGGAGAGTCTGGGGATTTGGACACTGATCTATGTCCACCTGCATGGCATGACACTGAAAGACCCAGGATTACGTAACACAAAATCAACCCTAGCGCCTGTAGTGACTTGCCAGAATTTAAGAGATTAACCTATATAAGACAATTAGTACACATGGCATATTTTTAACAAGGTCTACACAAAACAACCTCACAGAAGTAGTGGTGGTTTGATCAAAATGTGTAGAATTCTGGACATCCTCATTGGGTAACTGGATAACTGAGTTAATTTACAGTTCAACATGGATGAGAGTTCAGACATTCTTGTTTTTACAAACAAACAAACAAACAAACAAACAAACAAACAAACAAACAAACAAACAAACAAACAAACACCAATAAACATAATCAAAAATCCCACAAGTTTCACAGCATATAAATCTCTCACCAGCTGTGAACAATGAACATTAGTAAAATGTAAGGTAAAATGGCCTGAGAATGGGAATAAAGTTTGTGAATAAAGAAAGTTCTTACCTGGTGGTCCCTGGAGTTTGGCTTTCTTCACTGCACAGCACACAGAAACACACAGACACACACACAAAAACAAAGATTAGCTCAATTACATAAATTTAATTTGCACTAGCTTAAGAATAAACATCGTACTATAATACGTAACTAAAACTGACACATAGGTAAATCTTAGGCCCCTGAGGGGTCTCACCTACCAAAGACCTAAAATTAACCCTTTCCAGTGTTTATGTACCTAAAACACAGTTTAAAAGCACAGTGTAAATAGAATTTTACATTATTTAAATAAATTATTTCAAACTTATTGTTTTTAATGAATACATCTGACATTTGATTAACATCCACAAAACTTCCAATATGTATATTATGTACTGTAGCAAAGCGATATACTACTCCAATGTAAGTCAAATGATGGTAATACAATGTTGAATCAAAAGAGTTTGGTTTTTTAAAATTATTTTTAAAAGACAAGTCTAAAATACAAACACAGAATAACGACGCTACAAGTAACGGCGTTACTTTTTTCAGTAACGAGTAATCTAACTAATTACTATTCCTATCGTTACAACGCCGTTACCATTACTAACAAGAAAATGCGGCGCGGTCGCGTTACTATTTTTCAACATTCAGACGGTTGAACCTGTCTTCGGTTTACCGCATCTTATATCAGTTGCACTGAAGTAGCTGTAAGTGATCTGGGCCCTACAGCTTGAGGCAGCTGCGCGCGCTCCCGCGGATGTCAATCACTTTCTGACAGTCGATCACTTTTTGGCAAAACACCTGGAGCTAGGCGGCAAAACAATCGCATGAGTGCTGCTGTTTCACTGAGGAAGAGTAAAGTAGTCGTGGTAAGCCAATCACATGACCACTTCAAGATGACAAAGCAACAAGGTGATATATACCAGTTTTTAAATTGTGTTGATAGGCCGCGTAAAACAAGAGTCATGATAAACAATATATACGCGTGTTTCAGGTATCAGGCTGTGATGTTCTCCTTTATAGTGGACAGAAATTATTTTTTGGGAGTGGCACAAATAATTTGTGTGGCATCTACTTTAATGCGGAACAGCTGATTGTAATGTAAATAGTTTGACATGGTTATTTTAAAAAAGGTAAATGGCTGCAAATAACTTTGTTGTTTGCAAAACTTGTGCATATGATTTTAAAATTGACAATTTATATTTGCATTTAAAGTTATGAAATATGATTCAATAAACATGTTTGTGGTTGTTACAGTCCATCCATCCATTCGCTTCCGCTTATCCTTTTCAGGGTCGCGGGGGGCGCTGGACCTATCCCAGCTGTCATAGGGCGAAAGGCGGGGTACACCCTGGACAGGTCGCCAGTCTGTCGCAGGGCTAACACATAGGGACAGACAACCATTCACACTCACATTCACACCTAGTGACAATTTGGATTATCCAATTAACCTATCCCCACAAGCTGCATGTCTTTGGACGGTGGGAGGAAGCCGGAGTACCCGGAGAGAACCTATGCAAACACGGGGAGAACATGCAAACTCCACACAGAAAGACCCCGGCCTGATGGTGGAATTGAACTCAGGACCTTCTTGCTGTGAGGCAACAGTGCTAACCACCGTGCCACCGTACATCTGTACATGAGCACAGATGTTTTATTTCAGTTGTTTACGCATTCCCTAAGGCTTGCATGTATATTTCGAAGAAGAATGGGGTAACAGCTACACATATATCCATTTCTGCTGGGCATTCCTGTGTTTGCATTGAGGATGTGATTAACGTTCTCCAGCTGGGATCTTTGGATATTAAACGGGCCTCAAATGAGGTCAGGCAAATAAACCACATTACTGCATGGAAAATATATGATGGCAAATAATGTACATTTGAAATTTGGAGCCCTAGCACAGAAGGAATTAATTGAAGCAGTGGTGACATTATTAGTTTAGTTTCCATGTCTTCCTACAAGTGGCGTCTAGTTCCAAAGGAGGTAATTAATGTTTTTTTGTAACAATCAATCACTGTTAGTCATTTTGTTAAACCAGCTGTATGTAAAGTACAATCTTACCACTATATATGATACAAACTAGTAAATTATTTTTGTAATGTCATTAAGTGGCTGAATCATATAGAAAAGTAAAAATCTAATGTTTGTCCAGTGGGCTCAAACATAATGACTAAAATAATGGCAACAAACAAGGCAACAGTGTTTGGGATTGTTCAGTGGAGGAAACTGAGGTATGCAACTAAGAATCACTGTGCACATCCACGGATTCCTTCCTTGCTACATGATCCACATTTGAGTGATCAAATTAAATGTCTGTACAACAAGGTTGTTACAATAAAAAATATATTTTTCTCTACTCGGATTTTATGTTTTTTGTCCGATCAATTGTGTTAATACAATATGTCAGAATGAAAACATAACTGTAAATTCAGAGATTGTGCTGAAAAGAATGATACCAAACAAGGCAGTAAATAGTTTTTAAAGGCGAAATGGAGAGGTAAAATCAAAAGTAGCAAAAAATGGCCAAGTAACGCAATAGTTACTTTTCAAGTAATTAATTACTTTTAGAGTCTTGTAACTCAGTTACATTTTTGAAGAAGTAACTAGTAACTATAATTAATCACTTATTCAAAGTAACTTGCCCAACACTGCAAGTAAGTCATAAGTTGGTGCAACGTGCAACAAATGAAGACTACAAACACATCATCTTGTTTTAGGAACTCTTGTGCAGTTTGATCAAAACAGAAGAACTATGTGAAGAAATCAACTTTACACTATTTATATTTTTCAGCTTCATTCAAATTATTGTGTCATAGTTAATAGTTTTGCTAAGTTCATAACTGATAAACCGGATGCATAACAGTTCAGTTATAGTAAAATATATTTGTAAAAACCTTATCGTTTTAGTTAGAACGCTTCAAAGTTAAATCAATGAAAAATGGGATACTAAAGACTGGCACCTCTGTTTTATTAGCAGTGACAAATACATTTTTATTGGATTGCAACTTTTACATAATCATGAAGCATAAGCCTTGACAGCTGCATCACAAATCTTAACAGCTGGTGAACAAACAAAAAAAAAACAAAACAAAGGAAAAATGGGACTCAGGCAGATGGGTATTAAGATACAAAATAAACCAAAAATGTCTGATAACAGCAGCCATTTCCAAAAACCTCCAGACATTACTTATGGTGAAGAACCACGTGCTGCTCGATTTTGGTTCATAAGTCGACCTGCCGTCTTTAGCCCCTCAATGCATCTTTACAATAATGTTTATGGGATTGTGAAGCGATTTGAAGAGGATTAGTTGTGATTGCAGTGGCAGGGTTATGTGTGCAGGCATATAACCTACTAAACCTCTAAGGGCTGAGCTGCCAGATGTCCAGAATGGGATGATGGAGGCACAAATAACGCTTTCATATTTTCATGTACCATCCCTTGTTTTTTTCTGTGCACATTATTAAAACAATAGTATAAAGTTTTTGGGTCTTCTAATAATTGATCATTCTTAATTACTCTTAATTACAGAGAACCATATGCATATAAATACAGCAAAGTAATATTTGCATATTAGAAAACTAATAGTGAAGTAACGATTAGAATGAATAAAAATGCAGGTTGAAGTGGAATGCACCAAACCTAACACATGCAGCCACAATTGTAAACTGAAAGACTAAAAATCAAAGACACAGAGTTAACCGAATTTACTTCTAGGATAACAATGGAAAGCAAAAAAAAGAAAAGAAAAAAAAAGACCACTGGTCCTCACCCAGTGTTTCCTGTCTTTTACATAACTCATTGTGGAACAGTGGAAATCTTCAGTAAAGCTAGCAGTATGATTCTTTTTTCCACTAAGTCAAATGAGCTGGCTGTGGCCTTCTTTTCTCATTTGCATCACTTAATTTTAACTGTGGACCAAATAGCAGGAGGTCATTAAACCAGAGAGAGGGGGATTGCAGTGGAAACTGATCCTTATCGTTTTCTGTCCATGCTTAATTTGATGGGTGTAGTTGATCTTTATCTACTGTTCTTCAAAACCTACTGGTTTCTTTTCTTTTTTGGTTAATTTTACTTGCTTGTGATCATACTTGGTTTCAAATATATTAATGCAGTTGCATGTCTCAATAAAAGTAGATCCCCCACCCCAGTACTATCCAGTATCATTTCTCTTTAGCAAAGTAAAGCTCTTTCCCCCAGCAGTTTACAAATTTGACATGATGACACAAACACTGCCTCATAAATTGAAACTAACACCAGCTGCACTATTGCAGATGGTACATGTGCAACACAGTTTCACAACACTTCATGAAATAGTCACCTCTAAGTTGTTCTCTATTTTATTGATTAACATTTATGGACACAAATTGTAATGTTTATTTTTGTTCCTGAAAACTAATTTTTCAGCATTATTTTGGGTCACTCAACACAACTTCTCATCAATCATCTCTTATGTAGTGATTCCTGTCCATGGAGATGAAAACAATACCACAATAAGAGTCTGCATTTGAAGGTCAGAGGTTGTTGGTAGAGCAAATCATCTTGAGATTTGTGTTCAGTTTATACAAGCCATAGATTGTCACACAACATTTGTATTCTTTTAATGATGTTATTAATAAAAAACAAAACGCAGTGCTTGGTTAAGTTTAGACATTTGCAGTGACTTGGTTGGGGTTAGACATTACAAAGAACATATTTTTAAGTAAGGGAACATAAAACTGGGTTACCGTTTAAAAAAAAAAGATCATGGTTTGGGATACAGTGGTTGCCACTTCTTTTAAAGCTTTGTTGCCTTGGTCGCCATGGTGATACCTCCCCTTTTAAATGGACATAATATGTGCTTATAGTATGAAAAATGTTTCCTCAAACAGCAGACCTTTGAGGTACTTTAACCTGCAAAAGCATGACAATTTGTGTCCATGACCACTGACATGTTAGATTTCACAGTGTGATAACATCATAAGATGGTGTCTAGTGTTTTGCTCACAGTTTTAATAGCTGAATTTTATTTAACCATTTTGCTTTCCGAACATCTATAATGTGACTAAAAATCACAAAATCCTGCAGCTTTCTGAGAAACCAAGCAAACTGTATACTGTTAGCGATTTGTAGCAATCTGTGTTATCCAGATGATACTTTAAAAGAAAAACAAAAAAAACGACTTCATAGATAGAGATTTTCTAAAAATGTGTGCTAATTCTGAAGTTGCAGCTCATGATGTTCATAAGCCAAATAATGACTTTAACCCCCTGCAAACAGTATCTATACTTTATTTCTTCTGTATAAACACGAATGAACAGCAAATAATATCAGTGTTCAGAAATTATTTTTAGCTATTTTTTAATTGGGGGTTGGACATTTAAATTCAGTTCAGTTGATCTGTTTCTTAAAGCACTGCAGGATTTAGTCAACTTCACTTGCTACATACACAGACTGCTCTACAATCCATAGAGGGGTGAGGAAAAGAGGAAAATGTTGATGTACCAAATAACAGGACATGCAGGCAGGCACAAAGCAGGAAAGTAGGAACAGGAAATGACACCAGAGTCAGAGCAGTGGCGTACTTCCGCTTTGTGTCGACTGTTGGATCTGATCACTTGGAGCTGGTAATAAGAGGAGAGAGAGCAACAGATGGCAAGGGGATTACTCCCACAATCTCTAAGCTCTCTCTCTCTCTATCTCACTCTGTCTTTCTCTCATAATTCCTCTACTCGGATGGTTACTATACTCAACCCCTTAGATTCCAGTTCAGTCACTTTTTTCTCGCCATTGCATCCTTTATATAATTATTATCTCAGCATAAGTCCTCAGCAACTGCCTCGGCTGTAGACAAATATGAGCCAAGCAGACTTGGCTCATATTTGAAAATGTGTATGCTTTTTCAGAAAATGTGTATTCCTCAACCAGTTGCAAGCTGTGGCTGAAGGTTCCTGGCAAAATTGGTCACAAAGACTATGCTGTACCAGAGGCCTCCTTTTGGCTGCTTTGGTTGCCATCAGATTGCCACGGTTGCCCATAGTTTGTACTGAAGACATAAACTTGTCTGCAAACTCTTGTTAAGCTGTAGTAAAACTTGAAAGAGTCAAACACAAACTAAAAACCGGGACATTTTGCCTTCAAAGCAAAAACTGTATACACATTTGTAACTAGCGAATAGTATTTATCTATTGGTTACTGTCCAGTCTTTAAGCCTGCATGAACAGGGATTTGGCAATCAATTTTACTGTGACTGCCAGCAACTACTTGAACCAGTCAGGTGCTGACTAGTCTCTAGGTCTATGTGTCGGTGGTCTGAGCAAGCTACAGCTTCTTGCTCTGCATAATTTTTTAATCACAATTGAAAATCAGGATGTTGCTCTATTCTATACACTTAATTAATACATGACTGGAGTAGAGATCCCTCCCTCTTTCTGGAGGTTTCTACCATTTTCATAATCCTTGTTGACACCAAGAATACAAGCATTGAGGCTTTTACCTCCTGTCCAGATAATGAACGCCCCTCAGGCAAATCTGACTTGACCTGAATCCAAAAATCATTAAAATAATGTAACCCACCTGCAATTTGCAAATGTAATTGCTTTAATGTTCAACATTTAAGTATGCGACTCCACAGTTCAATGATCATCTTTGTCCTCATTTTTCAATTAATGTTTTCCATTTCAAGTGGAGCACCACACAAAGCGTTCTTTTAACAGCCAAGCATAAGCTCTTGCAGATTCTTCATCTGCCTTCGAAACGAAGAAAATCTTATTAACCACAAATATCATGTAACTAAATCAATCAGCAATGTCAATGTCATACACAATATCTGTGCACCTCCAGTCCTCCAGCATCGTGTCATCCACGTGAACCATGTGTCAACTCAGCCTTGACCTGATGCACAGTAAGAGTTTCCCCCACATGTTCACTCGTAAGGGCAACCACTTATCTATTGTATAAAGACATTGCCATGGTGATGAAACATCTCAACTAGCAATAAATAGGCAACACTGTCAAGCTGTGCTATCAAACAATGACTCACAACATTAGTTAATCACAAAGCTTCTGCCCAAGCACCCTTTAAGCTAATCTACTCTACTTCTTCCTCTTCCTCTAACCTTTCCTGTACGGTAATCTATTGGCTGCAGCTCCTACTAGCTTTAATTTCACTAATCAATAGAAGAACAGTCTTTCCAGAGGTTTTGCAGAGGCACTGAGATTAACTTTTTCAAGCAAGTGAGATCAAATGCTTCTTTTTGAACCATTCCTTGTGTTTCTCAGAATGGTGCACAGGTGTCCCAATACCTCCTGAGTCTAACTATATTCACTATTTATTTATTTATTTATTTATTTTTACCAGAAAGTACATTGGTACTTAAACAGATTTATATTTGATGTACATATAACCAACACTTGTAACACAGATGTGTCTGGGCATGCATAGGTTCATGCACACAAGTTCCAGATAACAAGAATTTGTGGACTAAATGGAAAAAAAGAAAAAAAATGTGCCTTTTAATGTAAACACAGTCATTGGCTTTTTGCCATTACTTGGAAGCTAATCAGTACACTATCAGGAATACACACTAGAGCAGGGTGATATGACCAAAAATATTTATCACGATATACATTTGAAAATTTGTGATAACGATATAACTGACGATATAATTGACACTAGACAAAATACTTTACAACTCCACAACTTTATTCGTGCAAAAAAAAAAAAATCAATGTATTTTCACTTAAACAAGCAGCTGTTTTTTATGTGCATTAAAGTTATATAAAAATGTTACAGTGCAAATGCAAAATCCTTGCTGACAGTTTAACCAAAAGGCATTTCCAGTGTATATTGGCCAACATATCCTCAGCATAACCATGTATAATATCCACAAAACTTAAAAAGAGGTTATACACATAATACGGTAATATTATGTTGAAGCACAGTACGTATCACTCCGCGAGGCTCCTGCCTACGATAGCCGTAATGCTCCGACAATCCATCAAGCGGTGCGGGTTCGTAGCTTAGCAAAGTCGTACTAAAACATTTGACAGATTTTCGAGCGCCGTGTACGACATAAAATTGTTTCGCGGTCAGTAAACACAACCAGAATTCATACATAAGGCACACGGGATTATAAGGGGCACTGTCGATTTTCAGAAAAATCAAAGGATTGATTTTAAGTGTGCCGTATTTTCCAAACCACACGGCAATAACGACAGCCCGCTAGCATGCTCTACCAAAAATAGTGCTTTGTTGTGTATCTGACGGACGAAAGCCAAACCAGTTCCACACCACTGAAGTTGCAGCATTTTTACAAACCAATTCTGGTTCATCAGTTTCATTTAACGATCCACTTTCGCCCTTCTCATTCTGCGTCGCCGCCATGCTTTTTCCGCCATGTGCGTATGAAAACAAAGGCACTGCACATGCGTGTTTTACCCATATTCTATCGCGATATTTCATTTTCTTATCGTTGCCTAACATTGTACCGGTATTACCGTGAACGGTATGATATGGCCCAGCCCTAATATACACTCAGAGAAACAATATAGTAAAGCCTATTTGTTTTCAGGTAAAACATGTTCAAAGACTGAATTACAAAGAAGAAAAAGACTTTTATTCCAATTTCTTATCAGTGGGGATTATTAATGCTCCATTACTTCTATAGCAGATGCCAAAACTTTTAAACTCTCCCATGAAGGATTCTGTGCTAATGAGCAGTCAGTAAGAGTAACTAATATAGATTAATTTCTGAGAGACTAAATTTTGTGGAGACGAAAAAAAAAATCAAGTAGTTTGGTGAGGATGGCTGTGTTATTGCAGATAGGCATGCTTGTGTGCTTGTGTAGTTAGGGGGAGGCAGTTATCTCTGTTTGGGGTAGTTTTTTCTTCTTCTTTTTTAATCGAGCTCTTAGCAGCAGTGGAGCAAATAGTTGGGTGTCAGGCTTCTTGTTGCTGAATGGGATATTGCATAATGTGCTCTTCTGCTGTAAAAGCCTCTAAAGCAGGATTCTCCACCATCACTCCAGCCGATTCGCTGTAGTCTTCTGGTAGACGGCACGCTAACATGGAATGAACACTAACCTTGTTATCAACCTTCTTCTGACAAGACGGATTCCTTGATAGCAAACACGGTTTCTTTTTTCCCCCTGAATCAGGCTTTCAATGTAGAGGCCTACGAAACTAATGCTGGGAGATGATATTAAGACGAGACACTAAAAGTTCGATTATAAAATCCTCAGTTGTCACTGAGGACCCCAAGGATTTATTTTCAACATAAATTATAAATACATACCTCTGTTGAGTTTTTAAAGATAAAAATTATAAAGTCTTGGTTTTTAAAAACGTAAAATCACGTCAGGATAAAGGTACTTTTTTTCCCAGATACTACCCAAGGAGGAACGCCTACTGTTAGAAAACCAGTTTTGTAAGCTGTTACTGGAATGATCACTATGACTTCAGCAAACTCATCAAACAAACAAAGACAAAATCGCTTATGAAGTACAAATAAAGATAAAAGCTCCTACCTCTGACGCACAGTAACGACATGACCGACCGCTTCCAGCGACAATCCAGTAGTTTCACACAGTTTACAGAGCGACCTCTCAGCGGAGATTTACTCTGTGAGGTAACATTATAACAGTCACTAAACAGATTTTTTTCATCAAATTCCTCTTTGATGTTTACAGGTGGGTTTCCGGTCCCGGACCTGGGCAGAGAGCAGCTGCCACTCTCTGCTGCCACGCCATTATTAAAACTCTCATCACAGGTTTCCAGACTGAAGGATAGACCGAGAGCAAAGAGACAGGAGAGGGGGAGGAGGCGGGGTCGGGACACCTGTTACAGGCATCTGAGGCGACCAATCAGGATGCCAAAGCGCTGAGCCTTATGTAGACATTTGTCCAATCGCCGGGAGGGACAGGTTGGCGGAAGACACAGGTAACGCGCACAGATTCAAGTAAACATCCAGAACTTTGTATTTCACCATAGACAATATAAAACGATTCTCAGTAGAAAGATTCATTTAAGGTACTCAAAGTGACCTAGCTTTTTGGTTCTTTGTTTGTTAAATATTCAAAAAAATGTTTTGTAATTAAGCTGTGTTTGCTCTGGGCATGTCACACACATAAAAAAGTAAACTGTGGGGAGATATCTGTAGATTTCTAAATTTTAGGTTTCTAGGGATCAGTAAAATAAGCTATATGAAAAATTTATTCTTCAACGAATCTCATGAATTTCAAGTTCTTCCATAAATACAAAATTTAAGTAAAACTACATGCTTTCAAACTGTACAATATGTTTTTTTTAATAAATTGTGCCACAATGGTGAATTTGCTATATTTTTATGGAGTTTCTCTGTCTTTTTTCAAACACATAACATGAGTCTTTGTGTTTGTTTTTAGCAAAACAATCCTTTCTGAGCACTGATAATTCACAATTTTAGATTGACTTTGAGCTTGGTTTTATTTTATCTATTTAATAAATCCTTACATTAGCATTTTCCATTTCCATTTACCAAATTAAATAAATATTTACTTTAAAAAATGAAATAAAAAGAAAAGGTTCATACAGAATGCCCCCACAATGTGTGTTCAACTGCTATCACATACACCAAATGACCCCAAAAGACAACATTGAGTTGAGTGAGCAAAAATTAAACAAATAGCACCACCTTATGAATTGTGTCAGCCATTACACCAGAACGAGTGCATTTATTAACGAAAAACAAAACAAAACAAAAAAATTAGTAGTAGTAGTCGAAATATTACTCAAATATCAGTTGCCAGTAGTAATATTTTTTATTAACTAATAAGATTCAGTAGACTTATATATTATATTTCATAATAGATTATCAGTCTTCCACAATGAAAGGTGCTTAAAGAGAACAGTGGCAATAAAAGTAACCTTTAAAACGTGAAATAGTTACAGACATACTGCAAAAAGAATATACTAGTTTATGTGAAAGACAAAAGTTATAGGGCACTATAATAGTCATACAGTGAACATTTGTATTAAAGTCACTTATTTCGTCCTATATTTTTATATCTTTTTAAATGTATTATTATTAATGTATCTACTAGCGGAACCACTGTATGACTTTTTGTTTCCCACGCTGGGGGAGTTTTTCAGCGTTGCACCACTGATGTAACTTTCATTTCCTGATCGGTAAGGGTCACTCGCGTGACTGTGCAGTCTCAACAGAGTGTAGTTTACCAAACCTAATCTTCTAATTTTAAACAGTCCTTTTGCAATCTTTCAGCGATGTTACGGACGCTGTGTCGGACCGGCGGCCTCATTTTGCAGGTAACTGAAACTGTCACTGTGTGCCTCCTTCGGCTTAACATCTCGTGCACCGGTTCTTTTCTGTGGCTGGTGAAATAGGTGTCATTCATCAGCGTGAGCCCGTGCGTTTAATAATCCCGATAGCACTGTATTTTTAGCGGAACACCTGCGGACATAATGATTATTTCTAGATGAAAATGAACTATTGGTTAGCTGGTATGGCCAGAGAAAGACTTTGGTATGGTCGATTAATATGGTCACATACTGTATACACTCAAATGGGTATTTACCAATGACCTCGTTCATATATATATAATATGTAGAATGTGACCAAATAAGTCTAACCAAAAACTTAAAATTGAAACATAAAACAAGAATATTAACATTGATGTTTATTCAGCAACCTTAAGCTCTACAAGCTAAGATAGTCTTATGAGTCTTGGCTCAAATTCATGCAGTAATGCCACCTGTTTACATTTTAATGAATCCTCTGTAGCAGACCCAGCGGACCGTGCCGAGGTTGTGCGTTAACCCAGTTCGGCAGCGATGGGCGTCCAGCCTGCCCATGAACACCGTGGTGCTGTTTGTGCCCCAGCAGGAGGCTTGGGTGGTGGAGAGGATGGGTCGCTTTCATCGGATCTTGGAGCCGGTAAACTTTGTTGCATTTAATAGATCCCCAAAAAACAAAAAGCACAACAAATAGATGGTGTTCTTCCCCAAACAACATGGGTTCGATCCCCAGTTTGACCATGAACTTCATAAATTTTCATTTTGGTCAAATCAAATCATATTGCATAGAACTAAACTGCATTACAGTTACATATCCTAGCTTTTCAACTTACCACAATTACAAATACAGATCAAATACAGTTGTGATCAGAGGTCTTGTCAACACAAAGTTATTTATTTGGAGCACAGTTCTGTAAGAAAGATAAGTTACTGAAAAAGTGCTTGTGCTTAAAGTGCTTCACTGAGCTGAAATGTAAACTTAAAACATCTCAAGATTTAATCAATAAAAAGAAACTCTAAATTAAAAGGACCTCAAAGTGTCTCAAAGGCTTGATATCTTATGGACTATCCTCCATTGCAGTCACATTCCCCCTCAGATGGCCAGCTCCTGTAATTTGGCCTTTTTTTTCCCCCCCAGTGTGTCTGGGATGACACCTATAAACTGGGCGCACGCGACATCATTACTGTATGTGGGTTTATGTTCAAGCTATTTTTCTTGTGAAGAATTATTTTGGACTTGAACTTGGTGGACGGAGCTTCTTCTTTGGGAATATCATAGGCAATGTTGCAAGCAACTTTTCTTTGCAGATGCTCACGATGCCGCTCTGGGCAATGCCCCATGTCGCCCGTATCAAAAACCGCCACTGCACCACAGTAAATGTAGTGCATCATGTTGTCAGCTTTACTGTATCTTAGCCAAAGAAACTGGTCAAGCCACTCTCTTCGAAATGTATATACTTTACCCCTTTTACTTTCAGTTGGCTATGGCTCGAGTGGATCGTATGTGATTTATTATTTGATGCAGTCTCCAAACCATTGTTAAACATAATCTGCCATTTACTTCCGGCCTGCCCGACCTTCTGAGGACCCGGCCTTCGCGGTCTACGTGGGCCAGGAGGATGCAGCCCATGAATTTGGACACGACTAATGTGTGTCTGTTGTTGACCACACAAAGCCCTTTTTCTTTTTTTTCTTTTTTTTAAATACTTGAACAGCTGGTCGTGCCGATGCATCCTTTTATTTATTTATTTATTTATATATATATATATA
>NW_005187433.1:496553-500806 GCF_000239375.1 Pundamilia nyererei | reverse complement strand
ATAATTATTTTTATTTATTTATTTTTTTTAGTCGCACCATTGATAAATTAGCCAAATAGGCTGCACTCTAGAGCCCTGGGTTACATAATGATGTAAAAAAAAAACAACAAGATTTAGGTGCATGAGTTTGGATTTATGGTCAAATGTTTATACAGACTCAAAAATATACACAAAGGCCCACTGATATTTGCTTATCAAGTTGCACCTTGACCAGACAATTTGGATCATATTTTGATCGTATGCCATCATCACACTTGTGGCATATTTTCTTACTTTTTTTTGGTAATTAATTAATCTTCCTACTGTTTCACTTGTTGTTTGGCAGCATGATGCAATGCCAAGAGCTAAGTAACTGTGTTTCATTCATAACATGTCAAATTGTTGAATGACAATAAAACTGAGTCTGATATTTGACCACTCTGCTTGGAAGTGTTGGGAGAGTTAATTTAAACTGGCTGGTTTCCTGACACGGACTCAGCTTTTGTGCTTCATTCATAAATTTTCAATAGGATTAAGATTGGGGGTATATAAAAGCTGCTCCAGAAATGTAATGTCAATGTGTTTTATCCATTCCATAACCAGATTTGATGTGTTTTTCATTGTCTCTAGAGCCCTGTAAGACATCTGACTATCTTGTATTTTTGTACACTTGTTTGATGATCTTAGATTCTGCAGCTGTTTAGAAATGGCTTCAAGTTATCTTTCTAACTTGTGTAAATGTACAATTCTCCTTAGATCTTCACTGATTTCCTTGAACTTTCACATTGGTCTGAGTATTGGTCACTTCAGTGAGTGCTGTCAAACAGATCATTTTAATGCTGACAATGACAAACAAACTACCAGTTGTAGTCAGTCATGATGGCAGCCTTTGCCTTGTCAAGTTAAAACACATCGTAGAACCTTCAGCACCACTTATGAACACAATTAAGTGAGTGTATGTTTATATTTGAGCCCGTATGTATACATGCAATCCAACTTGAATTCACACTTGGTCACCCAATTGTCATTTGTTTAAAGTAATTAAAGATGTATGCTGTACAATCATTCCACTTCAAAGGAATCATTAAAAGGCCAAATATTACCATGCCATTCATACCATGGAAATTTTAGTGTATTTTATTTTGATAGACTACTAAAGAAACTTGCCTTTAAGCAACAATACTATAACTCATTTTGCTTTATTATTGGACTATGTCATTAAAATTCCAAACATTATTCACTGCTGGCACACCCTAACAGTTTCCCTTTTGCTATCTATAGGGTTTGAACTTCCTCATACCCGTACTTGACAGAATTCGCTATGTTCAAAGTCTCAAAGAAATTGTGATTGATGTCCCAGAGCAGTCTGCAGTATCCCTAGGTAAGTAAGACATTGTTTATTTCTCATTATTCACAGGAGGACGAGCAGGCTTATTTATTTATTTATTTATTAAACAGAATTGATTGTTTTCTCCATATTGTTATACTTTCTTTGAACTTGCAGATAATGTAACACTGCAGATTGATGGCGTGCTTTACTTAAGGATACTAGACCCTTTAAAGGTATGCTGGCAACAATTAGAACAGATCCAAATATCTTCTTGCTTTTTTTTTTTTAAATTCACTTTATACTTTTGTTTGTTCACAGGCCAGCTACGGTGTTGAGGATCCAGAGTATGCTGTCACACAGCTGGCACAGACCACCATGCGTTCAGAACTGGGCAAACTCACATTGGACAAAGTGTTCCGAGTAAAGACAAACTGCTGTTTCATCTCATATTTTTTCTCTGTTCATGAAGGAACAAGTTGTATTTTATCTTTGCATTTGTTTTTAAGGAAAGGGAGTCTCTGAATTCCAACATCGTCCATTCCATCAACCAAGCTTCAGACGAGTGGGGAATCCGTTGCCTTCGTTACGAAATCAAAGATATACACGTTCCACCTCGTGTCAAAGAGTCCATGCAGATGCAGGTGAGAGAAACAAAAGAGCTTTTTAAAGCATAATTTTTAGTTTTTAATTCACTGCACGATCTTATGGTACAAATGGGTATTACATGAAAGTACATCTTAGCCATCATTCAAGTACAGTTTATAATCTTCAACAGAAAAGAGACCTTTTGTAGTCAAATAAGTCAAATAATTTTCTTATATTGTGTTGGTAAGTTTGGTTAAGTTTAAGAGGTTTTACACTGATTCTTAAAAACTAGAGTTCATAGTACCTTAAATAAATTATAGGTCTTTTCAGACAAGGTCAGAAACATTTTTTGCATATAGCAGTAGATATTTCAACTGTGGGGACAAGACTAAATCACTTAAATTTACTGAACAGGACACTTTATTCACCCCATGTAGGTGGAAGCTGAGCGTAAAAAGAGAGCCACAGTGCTGGAGTCTGAGGGGACAAGAGAAGCAGCCATTAATGTCGCTGAGGGTCGTAAACAAGCACAGATCTTAGCCTCGGAGGGTGAAAAAGCAGAACGGATCAATAAAGCGGCTGGTAAGTGCATTTAGTTGGTTTATCACTCCAGTCTCCACAAATTATCTCACATCTTTTTGCTTTTAGAGGCTAATATGCTCCCTGTTACCTACTACTCTGCTCCGTCCAGGTGAGGCTCAAGCAGTTCTAGCCAAAGCTGAGGCCAAAGCCAAGGCCATCCGTATGTTGTCAGATGCTTTGACAGAGCAGGTAAATGTTCTTTTCCATTTTCACAGTCTGACTTACAAAAGCTTTTCATTGGTTAATGCTTTTTTTTCCTCTTAAATTCAGAATGGAAATGCTGCCGCTTCGCTAAGTGTAGCTGAGCAGTACGTGTCTGCTTTCTCAAACCTTGCTAAAGAGTCAAACACCATCCTTCTGCCCTCTAACACTGGGGACATTAGTGGAATGGTTTCACAGGTATGTCTGCTATCCAATAGTCCCAACTATTGGATTTATATGTTAACAGCTTCTAAATTATTAAGTTTACATGCCCCTAATGATGCTTATCTTGTCTTCTTGCCACTCAGGCTATGACTATTTATAGCACGCTGGCAAAGCCAAGCATGAGGGTAACTCCAGAGGTTTTGGAGGAGAACCGTGAAGAGGCTGCGAACCCATCGGGATCACCTCAAGAAAAAAGAATTAATGAATGAACTCAAACTAATAAATGACACAGAACCAGAAGAAGCAGTTTATGTTGAAGGTCCACGGTTTGTTCTCACACAGACCTTAAAATGACAGGACAAAAGGGAAAAATTGCCAACTTTAAAAATCTTCCGAAGCCTTGTCCTGGAGCCTGGGGGAAAGTTACACCTTTTGTATGGGGAGTCGTAATCTTCACTGAGTGTGGTTTAATTAGTGTATGTTTGAGAAAGTAACACCAGCCTCCAGCCAAATACACAGATACCAGAGTCTATCCAGCTGACGTGGATGTCAGCACAGACACGGATGCAAAAATAAGTCTCCCCTGAGCAATTTTATATTTTGACCTTGAGCCCTTTGACCTCTCTACCTGAGGTTTTTGTAGATTATACCATCATGTTTTCTCACTTTGCAGCCTATTTTCCATGTTTTCCCAAATAGCTATATTCAGGTTCTCTGAGATTATTAATAATAATCAAAGCCAGCTCAGGTGAAAATATATACATAGGTATTATTTACAGAAATGGGTGACAATTCTCCCTCTTTGTGTTGATGGGACCACCGACTTTAAGTTGCTGCATGTAATGCCTGGCTGGATTCCTCACAATGTTTCTAAAAGTGTATTAATTTCACAGTTTACTACGTTTTTTGAAACATTACCCTATCGATAATAAAGCTATATCCCCATGAAAAGGTTACATTAGAATTTCCTTTAAAAAAAAACCCCTACTTTTTGAAATGATTAAGAGAGAATTTTTTTTGTCAAAGTCTAGGTAATGTCCCGTGTCAGCTCGATGATCAAAATATTCCTCTCCTCCGAGTATTTGTATTCATATCTGATGTCTTACCGGATATATTTATTAAATTTCAAGGTTCACTGCAAAGACTTGAAGTTTGTTTTGTTATTTCTGTTTTCTACAAAATAATGGAATATGAACTGGGCAACCGGGCATGTTAAGTCTGAGAAGATTTGAAAAGATGTGGTTAGATGAAATATTTGGACAGAAATGTTCAAAATATACAAACATGTTGAAAACTATCAAATGGCTATTAAAATAAAAACACACCCATGCTGATTTAACAAAGTCTGCAAAAATAAATACGTTTGCCTATCTTGTTACCTGCTAAAAAGATAGGCAAACATGAAAAGCGC
>NW_005187433.1:478552-496180 GCF_000239375.1 Pundamilia nyererei | reverse complement strand
AGTAGACAAAGCTATGAAATATCATTAAATTAAAATGTTTGTGACCATTATTGATATTTTATAATAACTTTTACAAAACTTATTTCTAGTCCATTCTCTTTTAAGGGTGGTTTCTCTGCAGAATTTCTGACGTGTTTAGCGATTTTCAGAGACGCGCTAAAGCCGTTGTTCCGTATATAGGAGGTCCTGTAAGTCACAGAGCGGGGCAACGCAAACGTATTCATGGTGTTACACAGAAAAGCGCCCGCCGTGCTCTTTCCACGCTAAGGTTCCTATCATCCACCAGTCATCTACTCTCATTGTACCGGAGTCCCAATGAAGGTGAGCGTGTTGCTCCGCTCTCTGTTTACCTGAGGCACCTGTGCTCCTGTGTTGTTAATACACACAGTCACCCCCAACGTCCGGCCGGGAGAGGACGAAAACTAGCTGCCACACAAGGTCAGTGACAAAAGGCAAAGCGAGCTAGCTTCTGCTAACAGCGTTAACTTAACCGTCATTCATGTTAGCCACCTGTGCGGCTTAACTGCAAAAGAGGTTTTAGTTGGAGCTTAAAATTTCAGTCACCTTACACGTTACCGGAATTATTTTCTTCTATAACAGGTGTAGCTCACAGGCAGCTGTTCCTCTCATTTTTGTGTGTTTGTTACCTCTATGTAAACCAAATGTTCCTGTCTTTCACCTGACCTGCTCTTACCTGTGCATGTAGGATGAAGGGGCTGCCTGTGCTGTCCCTGCTCCTCTGGATGTGTGCGGTGTTCTTCGTGGGCATCTACCTGTTCGTGGGTGGATTTTTGCTGGTTAGGTTGGAGGTTAACAGAACCAGCACCTGCGGAGACGTGCTCGAGCCCGGAGAGGAGCCGGTGGACTTCTGTCGAGCTCAGCCGCGCTTCCGCAAGGTTGTCCTTCTCATTATCGACGCCCTGAAGATCGACTTCGCCCGGTATGACCCCGACAAGACGGCACCACGACCTTATGAGAATAAGTTACCAGTGCTGGAAGAGACCGTGTCATCCAGGCCTTTACAAAGCCGCCTGTACCCCTTTCGTGCTGACCCACCTACGACCACCATGCAGAGGATCAAGGGGTTCACGACTGGATCTTTGCCGACGTTTGTAGATGTAGGTAACAACTTTGCATCCAGTGCCATCTTGGAGGACAATCTTATTCACCAGTTTGGACAAGCAGGTGAGTTATTACAAGTGTCTGTAAATTATAAAAATATAATACATTCATGTAAAGAGCTTTATGGGAAACATACAGATGAGGACAACGTTATGGGATGTAGGGATTTTTAGCAAAGCATTTATAAACTATAGCCTCCCAGAAAACAGACTTCTTTATTGAGCCATAGCACAAACCACTGCTGTGCAATGATGGGCTTTAACTTTGTAATGGTCAAAGCTTGTAAAATCAAGGTAAAACTAAGGGTTAAATATTACATTACACACAATATGACAACTGGGCCGTCACTTGAGAAAGCATCGTGCCAAAAACAACAAAAAAATTGTTTAGACTATTTGGTGTCAAAAACTTAAGTGAAATGTGAAGAGAGTCGCAGATTACAGAACAAGCCTTGCAGAGGTAGGAAGTAAATGATTTAAAGACTCTGGGGGGAAAAAAAACTAGTGAGTGATGTGTCTAAAGACCCCAAAACAACTGCCAGGACACCCATGACTGACTCAACCAAATTAGGAAGCCAGCAAAACTGGGTCTAGGTAATCTCTTTGTCTTCCAACACGACAGCATCTCAAAAGATGCATCGTTCCTGATGAACAACCTGCTCTAGAAGAAGTAAATAAAAAATCACTGACCTGCACAAAGACTCTGACTTGAATCTCATTAAAAATCTGTGGTGTGTATTGAAGCCCAAGGTCAATGCCAGGAGACCATAAAATCTGGAGGAGCTCGACAGATTTGTCAAAGAAGAATCAGTTAGGATTGCTCAGAAGACTTGTGAGCTTTGCTGAAAACTACAACAGATGACCACAGGCTGTTATCTGGCAAAAAGGATAAATAATCAACTATTAGCATCAGGAGGCTAATAATTTTGACCCTAATAGTGTTTGTCTGTGAAGGTTCTCAGTCATCCAGGTCATCGTAGTCAAAGGAGCTTGCAAAGAAAAGCGTCTGGACTTCTTTAAGTTACTTGAAGACGTTTCACCTCTCATCCGAGAAGCTTCTTCAGTTCTAAGGTCAAATGGTGGAGAGTCCCAGATATAAACCTAGTGGGAGTATCCCCCCACAGAGGGACAGGTCCTTTTGTCCTTTTGATGAGAGGTGAAACGTCTTCAAGTAACTTAAAGAAGTCCAGACTAATAGTGTTTGGTTTTGTTTCTGTGGGTAAAGTAAAATAATATAAGCATCAATGATTCTCTGCTCATTTGTAGACATGCTCTTTTGTGCCTGGCAATACCACAAATCTAGGACTTTAAAAACCAGAAAACCAACTGTGCCATCTGATTTTGCTCATATAAATCTTTCTGTCTCTCAATAGGCAAACGAGTGGTGTTTATGGGTGACGACACTTGGGAGAGTCTTTTTCCTAAGAAGTTTTACCGCTCTCTGCCCTTCCCTTCTTTTAATGTCAAGGATCTGCACACTGTGGATAACGGGATTCTCCAGCACCTCTACAACACTAGTATGTAGTTATTTAATATGCATTTGTTGTGCAATTAAAACGTACATTTAACAAATAGCGTCTGTTGCCAGGAAACTGTGCAAAATCAAAATAATTTTGCACCAACACTTAAGATGATCTTTATTAGTCCCACAGGTGGGAAACTTGTTTATGCGGTTGATGTATTTGTGTTTCATCTCCTTTCGTTTGTCTCTTGCTGTTGGTTTTAATAGTGGTGGGTGATGACTGGGATGTCGTAGTCGCTCATTTCCTTGGAGTCGATCACTGTGGTCACAGGTTTGGCCCGGATCACCCAGCCATGGCTGACAAACTCACACAGATGGATGGAGTCATCAGGTCAGGCTGTAGTACAGCTGCTACATGCTTGTTTCACACCATTATCCAGATGCAGCTTTATCATCAGCTGTTGCCACAGTGCACTTGTAGTGCTGTAGATATGTCATGATACCAGCGCTATTATTGTTATTGTTGGCCCAGATCAAGCAGTTGAGCATTAGAAAGCACCTGGCACGACCTGTGAAAACTCTGCTTTTCCTCTAGGTCTGTGATTGATCGTCTGCAGAATGACACACTCTTGGTGGTGATGGGAGATCACGGAATGACAGATACTGGAGATCATGGTGGAGAAAGTCAGAAAGAGACTGATGCTGCCATCTTCCTCTACAGTCCTTCTCCCATGTTTCATGGACCCCCATCACAGGTGGGTAGGATGCACCTTTTGAAACAGCCACAGCATGACAGTAGGATTAATTCTTATTTAAAACACAACCAATTCTACATCACTTGACTTTGTATAAAATATAAGAAATTAACACTGAAGACATACTGTCATAATCAAAACAAATCACTATTGTACGTTAACAAAGAAATTGCTAAATGACAGTTTTGGCCCAAGTGTATACAAGATCCATTAATTCATTTTGTGCTGCTTTTCTGGGTAGCAAGAGCAGCAATCCAAGCAGAGATGACTAGGCCTCATTCTCTAGCTCTCCTGGTGAGACACAGAGGTGTTCCAGAGCCAGCTCAGACACGCACAATCTTCATCGTGTCCTGGGCCTACCATGGGGTCTCCTCCCAGTAGGAGTTCCTAACCAAGGAAGCTACCAGGAGGCATCCTAGTTAGATGCCTGAACAGTCTCACTTAGCTCCTTCTGGTGTCAGGGAGTAGAAGCTTTATGCTGAGCCCATCCTAAATGACAGAGGTCTTCAACCTTATCTCCAAGACACCCTTTTGAGGAAGCTCATTTCTGCCTCTTATAGTCTTGATGTAATTTTTGTGGTCACTACCCAGGGCTTGTTCCCATAGACGATGGTAGGATCCATGAGTAAATTCAGGGTTCAGCCCCCTGTTTATGACAACAGACTGGTACAGCATCTGCATTGCTGTGGACACTGCACCGATCTGTACAACGTCTGCTCCTCTCTTGCGTCTACTTGAGGCACTAGATCATTCCCACTGATATACATATTATAGTGACCAGTGCTTATATCAGTAATTTAACTATCTAAAAGAGCCACTGAAAACTGCTGTAAAAGTCAGTTTAATTCAGAGTGAGAGTTAAGCACAGAACAAGAAGTTATGAGAGCACACTCATCATATTGTATCCTAGTAATGGGCAGTCACATGCTTAGTGGTAAGAACATTTCACTCTTGTTGCTTTTCAGACCAGCGTCATCAGTTATGTCCACAAATGAGTTAAAAAGGAAGAACAAAGTCAAGTCAAATATATAACTAACACAACTGCTTTCAGTTACTTGTGTGTTTGTCTTTCTCCTGTCTGCAAAGGCACATTTGCGACATGTCGATCTCTCAGAATCACTGCTGTAATAAAAACATAAAGCATTAAACCACTGATGCATGCCCATTTCTGTTCACGCTTGGCTGTGCAGTTCCCAGAATCCATTAAATTGATGCTGGCAGGTGGTCTCCGCCTTTTTTTCATAGATAAAAGTGGATCTCACACTAGAAAAGAGAGCTCAAGCACCGATTTCCATAATTGCAGCCTAACTGGAGAGCGATATCATGTGCCGTGGAAAGTCATTAGATGCAAGAGAGAAATTACACTGCTATTTTTTAAAAAAAAGGCAGAACTTAGACACTTTTTTTTTCTTCCCCCAAGGCATTTTGCCACTGCTAGGAAATATTGCTGTTATCAAGCACAACCCTGATTAAGAAAGGCTACAAGATAAAATATCACTCACTGAGTTTAACTGACAACCCAGCCTTGGAACAGCTACAAGTTATTTTGCTATGTGCTTAAAATATTTACTTCAAAATATCACAGATAAGGGTCAAAGCACACTTTAGATCATGAGAACACAGAATAATGTTATGTGACACAATCCCCCCGTTTATTTCCCAGAATGAACCAGATGTGGTGCCACAGACTGACCTGGTGCCCACCCTGGCTCTGCTACTAGGAGTTCCTATTCCATACAGTAATGTTGGGCAGGTTCTCTTGCCTTTATTTCCACCACACGAGCAGACACAAGGTGCAGTTGGAGGTCTCAGCCAGCTGGAGGCACTGTGGATCAACACAAAACAGGTATCTGCTCATCAAAGAACCGTCTAGAACACTTTTCGAGCATCTGTACACAGAAAAATGTTTTTATATATTCACATATCCTGGAGCCTTTTCAGGAGTTGTTGTTTTTATGGTTTGTGTGTTAAATTTTATCTCTGTTTCTGAAGGTCAACCGTTTCCTGGAGACTTACTCTGGCATGGCCAAAGACATCCCACCAGAGAGCCTCTCTCGGCTGAAGAGTGAATTTGCCCTCTTGTCTTCTGAGTTTCTCAGCACTGTTAGAGAGGGTCGTTCACCCTCCCCGCAGCTAGCCTCTTCTCTGCAGGCTTACCTCACCTCTGTCAGAGACACCTGCCGAGCCACCTGGGCCCGATTTAACCCACTGAAGATGGCGGCAGGCTTAGCCATCCTGGCATTTGCTTGTCTGATGTGTTTCATCTTGTCTGAACTGTCTCTAGTGCTGATCAGGGAGAACGGTCCATTACTGAAGGCCCCAGTTGTTGTGTCACTGACAGTGGGGGTTAGTGTGGCTGCTGCTCAGCTGCTCATACGGGGCTACATTGAGGTGATGTGGTGCCTTGCAGCTGCTGCTTTCAGCTCTGAACTCCTTTTCCTTTGGCGTTCACGCCAACTGAGCACCTCTACAGTGTCAAAAAACGGAACCAAAGCTCCAAAGCGTGTTAGCTGGCTGACCCTGCATTACCTCCTTGTCCCCTCTCTCTTGTTTCCACTCCTTCGTTGTGCCTCTCTGCTCTCAGACAGCTATGTGATTGCAGAAGGACGGGTTGTGACATTTTTGGTGTTATCCCTGGCCCTATGCATTCCCATCCATCTCAACTGGGATGGCCTACTTCTGCCCCCAAGCCATGACCCGTTGAAGTCTGCTGGGCTGCTGCCTGCCCCAGCTTTGTCTCCATCAGCTGTGAGGAAGGAAAGCAGCACCCTTCTAGCCTGCTTAGGAATACTTGTTGGCAGCCTCTACCTCTCCCTCTCGTTCCACGGCTGTCGGGAAGAGCAGGGCTCCTGCCAGCCGTCTTCATTTCTTTCCCCTCTTTCCCGGTTGCAGGACAACCAGCTGAAGAACCTCCATTATGTCCTCGCTGTCATTTCCCTTGGCTTGTGGACATATCTGCTAAGATGCTTTCTCTGCCACTATGGTAATCTGAACTCGTCAGGCGGGACGGTGTTTACAGCTCGCTGGATCCTACCGCTGCTGTCTGTGTGCCTGGGGCTCCACTGGGCTGTTAGCGCCACTCCGGAGGACAGCTTCAGGAATCTGGCTGAGCTGATTCACTTGGCACAGCTGGCCCTCCCCAGGGTCGCCTTCTGTCTGCTGGGACTGGGGCTTTTCCTGATCTGGCTAGACCCCCTCACTGTGTTTGTGAAGACTAGGACTCAGGCTTCAGCCAAAAGTTTGACTCTACCCACACCCCGTTATCGAGCAAGCATTGGCATCAGCCCCCAAGCTGAGCTGCACCACCTTATCCCACAGATCTATCAGCGCATGCGTCGTTCCCTAGATGATGGCGACCTGAGCGGGGCCAACGAAGTGGACAGCAGGCCTGCTGTGGAGGCCTACGGACTTGGAACAGTCTATTCTGCTCCTTTGCTGTTGTTTAGTGGGTTGCTGGGAATTGGTCTGCTGCTGTTGCACCCAGAGGGCATGGCTCTGTCTTTCCTCCTGCTGCTACTAGAAACGGGAGCTCTGTTGCACATTCACGCCTCGTCTACTACGCTTAGTGGCCTGCATGGAAAGTATTCTGGTAAGATGTTTGCATCGGATCTTTTAATTAATTTATTTTTAAGCCTATCAGGTTCCAGGTCTTAATCAGCTCACTGACTTCTCATTCTCCCCCCTCAGGTGGGTTTAATGTGCCTTGGACCCCAGTAGTGCTCTGGTCCCTGGCTGCCACGCAGTTCTTCCACGCTACAGGTCATTTACCCACCTTCCCCTCTATCCAGTGGGGTGCTGCCTTTGTGGGATTTCCTGAAGGACACACAGGGACCATACTCCCTGCCTCGCTGGTTACCCTTAATACTTTTGCTTCACACATTCTTTTTGCAGGTAGGAACCAGAGAAGCAAAAAAAAATGTTATTGTTCAAAGAAAAGGAAAGAAGTCATCATCCATTAGGCAAAGAAGGTTATTCTGTAAAACTAATGGGATTAATTTCATTAATTTGTGAAAAGCAGGAAAAGAATCATCATTTTACCTGTTTAAACCTTAACAGTATAATCGAAAATATATAAAATATCAGTGAACCCGTATGACACTTTCAGTCCTTTTTATTTAGTCATATTTGTAGTTTGTTACACATTTCAGTTTTAAATGATAAACAAAAACTTAAAAGTTATGTGATTCAAGAGAATGATAAAAAAATTCTAAAAAGCAGTTAAGTTAAATAAAGCAGCTTTGAAACCGTCTCTTCAGTGCTTAAAATGAATTGTGAGCTTGTGAAACGATGATTTGTTGTTGTTATTTCTCTTTGTCTTCAGTGAGTTGTCCATTGCTACTGTTCTGGCCCCTGGTTTGCGAGGTGCGTGGGAGCAGAGGACGAGCCTGTGGGGACGACGGAGAGGATGCTGTGATGGAGATGAGGCTGAGAGAAAACCCTCAGCTGTTCAGCTCTGCTCTTCTGCAACTCTCAACACGCTACCTCCTTATTCACGGAGCACAGGTATGTCCACAGACCTAGAATTATTTTTTTTCTCACATCCATTTAAGGCATATGTGAGCTGGGAAAGTCTTTCCTCAGTAGCAGATTTCTGTTGCATTTCTTTCTTGTCTTTTTTTTAATTTATTTAATTTTATTTTTTATTTAGTTCTGTTACACTTATGAGTAGCAGTATCACATCACACCACTCAGTCTGTCTGCTCACTTCACAGGTCTTTGCCTCAGTCTGTGCAGCTGCTATACTCAGGAGACACCTAATGGTGTGGAAGGTTTTCGCACCGAAGTAAGTGCCTGAATGGATTTTCCAGCTCATATGTCCGAAGGAGTTGCTGGAGCTTAATTTGGACTTGTTTAAACCTTTGTGTCTCTTCTGTTTTGTCCTTTCAGGTTAATGTTTGAGGCCTCAGGGTTCCTGGTGAGCAGCGTGTTCCTGCTGATTGGGGTCACATTAGTGCTGAGAGTAGATGTGGCTGTGGGCCAGTGGTTTAAAAGACTCATCCCAGATGTGTCCAGGTAGCGAAGGCACTGCTGCTGCAGCTGCTGCCTACCGGCACCCATCACAGCTCACTGTGCCCCAGAGGAAATGGACGTGGTGGTCACTAAACAGGATTTGTTTTTTCTTTTTCTTTTTTTTGAAAAAATGTTGCCAATAGTGATAAGGAAACCCCACTAACATGTCATGTGGCATGTCATACTGTGATTCTTGAGGGCTATGTTGTACATTACTGACCCTGAGGAACTTTCATATATCGAATCTCAGATTGACTAAATGTGCAGCGTTGGGACCTTTTTATATAGCAGTTTGATTGAACAACCCCAGGAATGAGATGAAGAACTGATAAAGGACTTTGAGACCCCCCTGTTGATTCTGTTCATCTGGGTGTAGCGTTTTTAGTGGGAGAAATGTTTCATCACTCAACCAAGTGACCTTTTCGGTGTCAGCTGACTGCAGGTTTCCCAACCTCATAAACAGTACATTTGCACAATGATTGAAACCAGCCCGCCGAATGAACAATGAACTCTGAGGTTAGTTATTTGATCATTAATATGCAAATTGTCATGACCATTGATCAACAACCACTGATCACTGAGTACCATTCACAGAGAGTTGGGAAATGGCTCCAATCCACAGCATTGTAAGATGGTGAAAGATGTACCCTTAGGCCTCCTCCTCAATTCAGAGATGGTCTTTCCCTTTTCAGTGGGCTGGTTTCAGTCATTGTGCAAATGTACTGTTTAGGGTTGGGGAATCCTACAGTCAGCTGAGACTAAAGAAGTCACTTGGATGATTGGCAAAATGTTTGTCCCACTGAAGACGCTAAGTCCAGATGAACAGAATCAACATTTTGGGATATACTTTTGGGGTGCATCGAAACTTTGAGGCCCCTTTAAATTTGCATTTGGATAGAGAGATAACATCTGTTAGGTGTTTTCGAATGTTTCTTGTAAACCTTCCTAACGTATAAAACCTTCAAGAACAGTTGAAATCAGTCTTGCAAGTGATAAGTGTTTGAAAAACAACACCATATCCATAGAGTTTACACACTCTTAATTGCCTGGCCAATACATCTGGCCCTTTTAATATGCATTTCTTTTTGTTCCCCCTTTAAAAAATAATTGCAGCTGCCATACATTTATGGGAATGGGAAAACACCTGTGAAATGAAGAATTTTCTACTTGGTAAAGTGACATTTAAATTTACTCCCTTTTTTTTCTGCATTCATGGGTGGGTGACTGTTCAGCTTGTCTCCTTTCTTTGTGGGCTTTAATACGTGGCTTTTCACATACAGTGAGACCACAAAAGCAAAACTGCCCATCAGTGTTTGGAGCTACTTTGTGATCACTCTGGAAGCAGGTTCTCTCTTTTTCTTTAAGTGCATTACAGCAGGTTGCTAATGTAAAATAACTGTTCTCATGTTTATATGTATGTATTGTTTTATTCAATGCCATGAATTAACCAGTGTTTCTGGTTACTGCCAATTTGTATACAGTTCTGGGTTCTTAATTAGTCAAAGTCTTTATTTTTTGTAAGGTTTTGATTCTTTACTGTAATGCATAATTAGAATTGTTTTTTTTCTAATCTCAAATCAGTGTTGTTTTTAATTAGACCTCACACACTTTTACCCACAAATAGGTGCCTGGCTTTAATCAATGCCTTTTTTTTGTGTGTATGATGTCATTCAAACCAAGACCTCCTGGGACAACAAATGTGTTTTTTCTCTTCTTTTTCTGTACATGTCGGAGTCAGTATCCAGTGTAGGATCCGTTACTGTACTGCAGCTGTAGTCAGCCAACTAATGGTATTGAAGGAATGTCAAGCTGCATGACAATACTACTGAATCCCTCATGCTGCTGCTGTATGGGAGGGATGAGCCCAAGTAATGGTTTGGTTGTATGATGGGGCACATCTGTATCTGTTTTTAAACTTTAATATATAAATAACTGGTTAATTAAAATGATTTTACATTCTGTAAAAATTCTAATAAAATTTTTCTACTTGACATCTTAGTCTGAATATAATTTGAGCTTAAAATTATTAGAAGCATCCAGATTTGTCTGTTTATTCCCTGTTGTGATTTGTGATGCTTAATCTATGTTTCATCTTTGAGATTATTTATAGTAGAATTGGAAACTATTTATGCGGTCCATATAAGTAGGATTTTATGACTGGTTTATTGAACCAAGGACTTGATGGAGGAGAAAGTTGCTGCCATATTTCAATGCCCATCAGTTAAGGTGCTTCATTCATTATTAACTGGGGCTTTCTGCATATTCTAGTGCCCATAACTCTTGACTTGTTGAAATTCTCCCTTGTCCATTTTTTCCTAAATCCTCTTTCATGAAATTACACACACACACACACACACACACACACACACACACACACACACACACACACACACACACACACACACACACACGAATGTTTAAGTGCAACCTTAAATCAATGAAAATGTGTGCGTTTATATATATTTCATGATGATGTTTCACAACATTGGGTTTTCCTTTTGTCTTCGTTTTCCACTAGACAGTTTAACACAAAGTGTACCTCAAAGGAAATTCAGCCAGTTAAAATTGAACTGCATGAGTGACCAAAGAATTACTATCACCAAAAAGACCCTCAGGAGCAGATTATGTGTACAGCTAATTAAAAAGCACCTTCTCAAAGTAAAAAAAAAAAAAATCAAAACCCCTCTCTAAGATTATTTCCAAGTCATTGTTGTGAATCTACAGCTTTTCTATTAAAGACATATTATTCTTATTTTGTGCTATGTTGCCATGAAAAGCTCACTTACATCACCTGAAAAACTTTATATTTACTTTTCAAATTATCAATGAACTAACGATTTATTAACTATGGCCCATGGGAAGGCACCGTTGTATTTAAGTATGACACCAAATACATATACTTCTTGTGTGAGGGCACAATGTAATGGCTGTGCTGACTGTGTTGGATTGGACCCCCTCCTTGTGGTGAACACATCTGCCATTACTGAGAAAATAACAAGTTCAAATAGGCTAGTTACGACATAGCTAGAAATGTCAATAACATGTGTTCAACAGAAAAGGCAGATAAAATCCAACTAGAAACAATACCATTATCTCCAACACAGCCAAGTAGAACAGCTGCAGCTGCGCTCACAGAAAATAGGAGTTTTCTGTGGTAGTTTGATTTTTTCTTTGAAAGGAGGAGGCTGGCGACTTGTCTGGGGAATACCCTGTCTCATGGCCCTATGGTAGCTGGAATAGGCTCCAGCATGCTCCAGGAACCCTTAACTTGATAAGCAGAAGGCGATGGATGAATGGTGGAAGGAAAATATGCTGTGTAGGAACAAACAAGTAGTCCACAGAAATAGGGTAAAGGGTAACATGTTGTCTGCATAGATTCAATTCATCAGCAGGGTAATTCATCTATGAGTCCACTTGAGTGGAGGTTTGGTGTAGCGTTAACCAGCCAATTCTAAGACAAGTAATTTGAGACTTAACTCTGGATACTGGATGGCTCAAGCCACAAATACAACCAACATAATAGCGTGCCATCTGCAAGTAAAACCCCAAATAGGGATTCTGAGTAGAAGACTGAATATCAACCTCTTTTGGCCAAATAAAGCAAAATTTGGAAGTGCAATACTGTGTACCATGTTACCAAGGAAATGCAGGAGTATTTAATTATTAGTGAGTTTAAATACTCATAAAACTGTTAACAGTGGTGCTAATAATATGGCCTTATTTCCCCCAACAAGATGAAGAGGATGAGAAGAAGTGTAACATTTGGAGTCATTTTTCTCATCATTTTTTTTAATGCTGACTGATTGCCTGAAAAATGCACTGTCCAACATAAGCCCTCTGTTCACGATTTACTGTTTGTTATTTTGTGTAGAAACAATGAGCCGCCCTCTAAAAATGGACAACATATCAATAGCTGGTCATAAACATAAAACAACGTGAAAAACACTTTATTGTAAAATCCCTCATGGCACTGCTGTAGATGTTGAAGCTCATTATTATGGTTTTGAAAGGGGGGAAACTGTCATGGCCACACAGCTGCTGAACATATTACCAAGCTTTTATTCTAAGCATCGTTACTGCTTTATGTGTTCTTTGGACAACAATAGTCACATTTCAGTTGGCATCAAATATTAAAGTCTGACCAAGTTGCATTATGAGGATGAAAAGAAAATCTAGCTGGCCTCTGATGTTTGTGCTTTGAGTTCACAAGGAAGGGCTTCATCTTTTCCGCGGGGGACCAGACATAAAATTGTTTTGATGATATTCATCATCCCTTTCAGAAGCTGCTTTAATGAGGATGAAAAGGGTGCAGAGTTTCTGAAGTTGCTGAATGTAATGGAGGACCATTTATGGCCATTATGCCACTTAGGGTTCACTTGTTAGATCTGTAGAGGAACATTTTGAGGAAACATACTTGGCTTTTGAAAAATGCCAAGAAAATTAGCAGGTGAAAAAAATAAAAAGATATTTATAGAGCATGGATTTTATGTGTTGAATGATGTTTTTATCAAATTAAGGTTTAAATGCTTGACTTGAGGATTCAGCATCATCAGCCGTAGTAACCCAGGTTTAGATGAAGATATGTGGAGTGAAGCTGTCTTTGTTTCTGCTGCTGCAGGCTTAGATGGAAACTCATCAACAGAAGGAAATGGGAGATGGGAGAGAACATTACAGTGTATGTCACCTCTGGGAGGAAATAAGCTTCCTGAACTGTCAGTGAACCACCAGTTACAACCCACAACTGAGGACTCTGCTGTTTGCTTGATTGATGCCGTGACGAAGGAGAAGGGACGCCTGAACAGAGACAGATTAGCAGAGTCAAAGACAGCACGGTGAATGTGCATCAGCACTAGAAAAACAAACTCAAACACAGGAAAGAGTGCCCATGCATCTTCCAGAAAAGGAAAGGAGATTTAGTTATTTTTTGAAAACTATGATGGTAAAGCGACTGGTTCTCACACAGCAATTTTCTACTTTGCTTGAGCACTCAAAATGCTTTATGCTACAAGTCACATTCACCCATTCACACCCACAATCATACCAGCACTTTTTTTCTCTATCAAACATTCACACCTTCACGCTCCAATGAACGCATCGGGAGCAAATGGAGTTCGGCATCTTGTTCAGCATACTTTGGTCAAACCACCTACCTTCCCGATTACTAGACGACCTGCTCTGCCGCCCCAACTGCAGCCGCCCCAGTAATGATGTGATATGTGTCATTTGTGAAACTGATCCAACCAAAGCACAGCAAGAGGCTGTCATGTCCTTCCAAAGTTAGAGAGGCTGTTCTTGTGAAGTAGGATCGTCGTGTGTACGGGAAGGTCACTGGTCACCTCCTGTCAGGCCGCACTGTTCGAGTCTCTGAAGAATCAGAAGAACATTTAACTAACGCTGACACATAGACAGCTAGAACTAAAACTCAAGTCGAGCCTGTGGATGGTTATCCTCTGTGCAGAGCTCAGCTATGGTGAGAAAAACAATGCCTGCAGTCATAAAATTGAGCTCTCATAAATTTACCTTACTGCACAGTCTCTATATTTCTGATAGTATAATTTTTAGGACTCATAAAATTGTCCAGTGTTATAAACCACAGCAGAATTTTCATGGTTTTTAATCAATGTTAAGGAATCCCTTTCTGCATCTGTGTGCTGGTGTTTTCAGATTGACTCCTGCCTGCTGACTCCTTTCTGATAAGTCTTTTTCAACATGTGCTACATGTACAGGATGTCATACTTAGTGCAGGCAGCACCCACACAGAATGAACGAACTCTGGACATATTCCAGTTGAGAGTTAATAACCTTGACATAAACTAAATTGGAACCTGACATTCAGAATGAGTGAGTTTTACACTTGAAGCAATATATAGCAGTGAGCCAGGGTTTGGTCAATCAGATGACTTACATCAACTCTTCACACAACAAAGGGATACTCAGATGAATTGTAAGTTAGGATACGTTTGAAACATGACTGCACTTCTGTTGGCTTCAGATCTGCAGTATTTTTCTCAATTTCTTTACTAAATGGTACATTTATGAACTAGGGAAAACTGGTTTTTGAATGCTTCAAACAGACTTTTTGGAAACAGAGAGCATTATATCCTGTAAAATCTGCTAACAGTGTAATCAAATGCCTAAAAAAGCATGTTGGGATAGTTTGGCTTTGTAGGCTACGAAAAACAACTTTGTGGGAGTAAATATGCTGTTTACACTGTATGCCTCACTTTGAAGAGACATTATCCAGAGCTGCCTTAGGTCACATTTATTTTTGTAGCCTGACATCCCACACTGTGCAGTTGTTCAAAAAGCTTTTAAACACACACAAAAAAAAAAAAATCATCCTAAGAACGAAAAAACACACATGCCCAGGGTTAGCCAAGCTAAGTTCAGGATAAAGAAGGTAAAATTTAAGGTCTTTATAGTTCTCTCAGGGGTCTGTGGAGACCCAAAACAGAGGTTAAAGAGTGAATGGGTGCCATTTGCAAGGTAAAAAACGAAGAATGACCTTAAAAAACAATCTCCTGTTTAATTTTCTGTCGGTTTGTTTGTTTGTTTTGCCACGATAAGATGACACTGAATTCATGAGTTAGCTACTTAGGTAACCACAGACTTCATTATCTATTATAATGAAGTCATAAAATTTAAAAGGAGTGAATTTTTATCAAAGTTCACCATCTGTCTGTTTTCACAAATTGAGGTTTTTCTGTTAAATTAACTGCAAATATGTTTATTTCAACATTTTGCATTTCCACTTGGGTGGGGCCTCTAAGAGCATTACCTCATATTTCGGGCCTCAAGTGGCCATTTGAGACACTTCAGTCCATATCAGTGTTGTGCCACAGATTTTTCTACTGCTTCCAAGTGGCCAAAACTCAATTAATACCCCGTTTTAATTTCTTTAATTTCTTTTTTTTTTTTTTACTAATGCTATGCTATTACTTTATATGAGAGAAAGCACCCTGTAATTCAGAGCCAAACCACGGCAGGAGTTAGAATGCTAATGCAGGGTGAATTTGATGTTACAGATGGTTCACACAGATGGGCAGACAGACTATAATACCCATGCTTTTGATTGCCTGCTTGACACCAAAGGCACACAGGGCCTTTGACTGAAAATAAACAGTTGGAGGTTCTTCCTGGCGTTTGAGCATCAAGGGAAAACTGCAAGTGACAGAAGCTGCCACTGAGAGAGCTAATGTGAGAGTTAATTCTGTGTACATATCTGACAAGTTCCTAACCCTTTAGTCAATCATTTTGCTTTGTTTTTTTCTCCACTTTTTTTTTTTTTTAAATTACAGTGCACTTGTGTATTTTTGTAGTAATGATAGCAGTGTGCTCCCCATTGTTATGGATTGTGCACAGCATTGAATCTCTCTATAAATTGATTGTCTCAGGGGGATGATATCATCTTGGATAAAATACAAATACACTTTCTATACAAAGGATTGAAGATTGGCCGAGTGGTTATGTCTCCGTCCACGCTTGTGGGCGTCTGAAGTGAGAAAGAGAGGTATTGGCTGCGATAAGATAGCAATCTCATCCAACCTTTTTTAGGTGTAAATATGAAAGAGGATTTCACTGCTGCTTTTAAAAGCTGGTAAAGCTTCATGTTGTTGTGGGAGACAGAAGCTTGTCTCTTGTCTATGCACTCTGCCAATGTTGCTGTGAAGAAGAAGAAAGACCAGATAGATCAGACGCTGCCATTACAGTGACCTAGTGATTATCTGTGGATCCCCTTGAGGACAAAAGGTAACAGTATTGTACCCAAGACCCAGCAAGCTTCACACAGCCTCACTGCACATACTGAGCTCACTACATCAAGCACATCTAAAGGGAGGGATCTTGAGTATAAAAAACAAACTTAACTCCTACAAGTTTTAAAAGTGAATTGTTTTATAAAACTGGGGATTAGGATTAATCCAGACCATATGTAGCATACTCGCCTCTCCTATTGCCCACTCTTTGTGGTATTGGAGCTGACCAAATTTAATTTCAAGCTTGATTTGCTCATGACAAATGTAATATTTCAAGGACCACATATTCCAAAGTAGTCAAATAGATTCAATTTCCTTTGAACAACCATGCTTTCGGGTTGAACAGCCCTCCTTATCAGAGTTTGACACAAATGATTCAGAAAACTCTCAGGATATTCCTTACTTCTCTATAGAAAGTGCTACTGTGTTGCTAGCTTGTTTCCTTCAGGGCTTATAGAAATGCTTTGAGATTGCTAGATTTACTGCTAGAAAACTGGCTGCTTGTTAATGGAGATAAAATATCAGCATACCAAGGGAGTAAATAAGGCAGTAACAATTTTGAAAAAAGCCAATGCTTTTTCTGCAAAGTATTTAGAAATATTTAGTGAATCTAAATTGCCCATAGGTGTGAATGTGAGTGTGAATGGTTGTCTTTCTCTCTGTGTCAGCTCTGCATCAGGCTGGTGACCTGTCCAGGGTGTACCGTGCTTCTTGTCCTATGTTAGCTGGGATAGGCTCTAGCCCCCTCGCAACCCTGATAAGGATAAGTGGAAGAGAATGTGTGGATGGATGGATGGATATTTAGAAATATCAGAGTACAAATGGGGTTAAATTAATGGGTGCTTTCAACAGTTTTCATTTTTATCAGTCTGCTGTTCACCACAGTTCAGTTTTAAAAATCTTTGGCATGGCTCAGCAGGTAAAGGGAAGGCTTATGTGGTCAAAAAAAACCCCCAAAAAACAAAACAAAACAAAACAAAACAAAAAACCCCCCAAAAAAACCATGGAAGATGTCAACAAAAGGGCAGTCAGCCAGAACAGGCAACGTTGTTCAAAAGCAGACAGAAACTTAAAAGGGCAAGCAAAGGACAAAAACAAGCTGCAGGAAAACAAGTCAACAAGAATGCTGCAGTATAGCTGAGGCAGCACAACAGACAAGGAGTTGTGGCTATAGGGCACATGCAAAATAACAGGGAGCTGATTAATGAGTTGGGGACTTGTGCTCAGGTGGAAACTAGGTGATGGGAACAAGGAGGGAATGACAGATTCTGAAGTAGTACAAATATCCCCATTTTAATCTATCAAGTGTCACTTGTACAGTATACAATTTGCCTGCATCCAGTTTCCTTTGTTCGGTCACAATATGCTATTTTACATGAAAAAAAAAGAAAAAAAAAAAGAAAAGTACTTTGTCACTTCAGACTCGACTTAATGACATTAATTTTTGAATCATGCTAACTGAATCACTCAGCAATCTTTGCATAGCATGAAAATAAGTCAAATAGGGGATTTTGAGTAACTGATAT
>NW_005187433.1:472332-478362 GCF_000239375.1 Pundamilia nyererei | reverse complement strand
ATGACATTAATTTTTGAATCATGCTAACTGAATCACTCAGCAATCTTTGCATAGCATGAAAATAAGTCAAATAGGGGATTTTGAGTAACTGATATAGTGTTACAATCCGGTAAATTTGCAAGACTTTGCTTTCATAGGATGATATCTACGGTTGCTTGAAAGGGATTCGATTAGATTACTCAGTTTAAGTCAGACTGAAGTAGGCTTATTGACCGAATGAATGGACTACATTACAGCCCTAATCATCTTGGATGTATTGTTAGTAGCTTTAGTTTTACCAGACCAGTGAGTGGGCAGATAAGACTGAGTGTCTGTGTTGTATAATGTAGGGATGAGAGGAGGAACCTATAAAATGCACCCTCTAACTGTTACATTTTATACAGAGTACTTTCACCGTCTGTTATGATTCTGATGGGTTTCATGGCAAAACAATCTGAACTGATTCATGGGCATACTTTTGTGTTAAGTATGAGAACGAACAGAGAAGAATAAAAAACTTTTTGTTGCGCAGCCAGAAATGTTAAACCTTTTATTAGATTTAGCTTGACCTGTTTGAATCTTCTGAACACAGTGCGTTTTTAATATGTGCTGATCATGACAGAAGAAACTGGGCACACAGAAACCAGCATCATCTGCAGTTATACTGCTACAGGGTTACACAAAGTTGATTTTGGAATGGATAAAGCAGGCTAACACTGAACTTCTGGAATGATCTTCCCAAAACCCTAACCACAGACGTATCGAACATTTCTGGACTAGGCTTAAAAGCTTGGTTCATATCAGGAAAACAACCAGTTTAAATGATCTCTACCACTTCTGCCAAGAAGACTGTTAAAATATTGAGGCAGCATTATACCAAAAGCCTGTCGAAATAAAAAGAAATAAAATAGTTGAGGTCTAAAAAGCTAAGGTACATTTAACCAATTATGGGAGGATGTATTGGAGCATGTGTGTATATATTTGACCCTGTGTTGGTTAGAGAAAATCCACAACAACTTCAAACCACCCAGTTGTGCACCCAGTTCTTGTGTTTTTAAAATAATTAAAGATGTGTACTGTACAATCATTCCACCCTGGAAAAAGAACTCATTAAAAGCACAAAATTACCATGACATTTGTCCCATGATGAGTATATTTAACCTTCTCACAACTCTGCGTCTGAACTGTGTGGGCGTGCATGGCTTGTGTCAGGATGGCATTGAGTCCAAATTGCACGGGGCTAATTGGGCCCCTATGCAGTTGTAGTTGTATGATTGAATTCTTAAATCCACATCTCGAAATGTCTTTAATTTCTCTGAGTTCTTGGAAGTCTATAAAATGAATCTCACCTTGTCATTACAAGTATCCCAGGTGCTTTCATCTTGAAGTGCATTATCCCACACTGCAATAACACGCACGCACACACACAAATATGAATTGCAAATGAAAGCAATTACACAGCAAAACTCTTAGGTTATTTGGGGTGCTACTTTTCCCCAGCTGCCAGGTAATCTGACAAATTAGTCTC
Organism: Pundamilia nyererei; assembly: GCF_000239375.1. Classification (NCBI taxonomy): domain Eukaryota; kingdom Metazoa; phylum Chordata; class Actinopteri; order Cichliformes; family Cichlidae; genus Pundamilia; species Pundamilia nyererei. The sequence continues at coordinate 476,855 of NW_005187433.1, read as the reverse complement.
AGCTGCTCCTTCTTCATCTCTAGGGGAATATTTTTTTTCTCTCTCTCTCTGCGGCTGCTGAGATTTTAGGCTTTCTAGAGCGAGGACTCACACACAGACACACAAAGCACACTGTGGATGGCTGTCCATTACCTGGAGCAAGTGAAGCAGTGTAAGAGATCCCTGATTTCAGACCAAATAAAACAATTCATTGATTTACATATGGAAAAGAAAATGGACTTTAGGAGCATTAAAAGCCCGAAGTTTAATCTCAGGCGGCACGGTCAAGAGACATACTTATGTAGGTGGTGGCGGGGGTGTTTTTCCACCTTATTAAAACATGAGCGTTGTTTGAATCTAACACTTGCCTAGAGCTGTACAACAATCTTTGATGCTTATCCAAGGAAAATCTTCCTGCCCTCACATGTTTTGAAGGTGGCAGCAGTAACAGATGAAGTGGTTTAATGAGGTTTCTGAGAGTGAATTCCCCTGAAGGGATTAAAAAATGTTTGGGGCCCATTTCTCTCCCACCTGGAGCATTGGGTTATGATGAGAGGCTGAACTAATGACAGTCATTACTTTCAGACATAACACTATGTGTACGGATGCAGCTGCTGTGAATACGTGTAGCTAAATAGTCTACTTGCATGCCAGCATACTTTACTTAGTTTTAGTGCAAAGTTGCTAAAATACCATATCCCATATTCATCATGGTTTTCTAAATGAACTGAACAAATGTCAATTGAATCTTTTGAGTCAGTGATTGGACAAAAAAAATGGAATATATAACTAAAGAAAAGCCGTTGAGCCATAAAAAATCAAATAGAAACAATCATCTAAAGCCTTATTTGCTCAGGACTACTAGTGTTTTTAGTAGATGTGATATGTGCATGGGATTTATTTCATACTTTCACCACTCCTGCATCTGTGTTTCCTGCAGCACATTTGCACGCCATAAGCAGACTGAAGATATGGTGACAAATTTGAGCCTGTTACTGTCATGCATGACATCCATCTCCTCAACTTTTAAGATTTTATTCTTCTGTTGCATTTAAGCTTGGGCTTTCTGTAAACTGGGTCTCCATGCGCCATGTGCTTGTTAATTTTTGAACACTGAATGCTGTCTAAAATTTATGTATTTACTTAAAATTTCCAACACAGCTGGAAGGCAAGAGAAAAGTGTATAAAACCCACCCACCATGACATCACTGAAATTCAGAATCATGTAGCTAGACTAAGGCTATCACAGGATCTGGGTGTTTGGTGAGACCGCTGAAGTAATTTACAAATTACTGGAGGTCTCCAGGTGACACGAGTCCTATGTAAACACAGCTATGCTTGGCGCATGTCATTTCTGAAATGATATTATTGAGCTTATTCATTCATGTCTGGTAAAAAAATAATGTTGTGTATGTGACATTCTAGGGTTCAGCAAGATATTTTTTTTTGCTCTTAATATGTGAGATCTCTCTGCCTTGCAGGCTAATCAACACATTTGCATATTTACAACCTGGAGCAGTGAGCTCTAGACCTTCCAGCTGCATTGACAGCTGTGAGGCATATGCTTCTGTGGATGCAGAAGAAGCCAGAAGGTTCAGTGACACGTCAGTATATGTATATGTAAATCCACTTTTTAGAGGCAATGACACAGCCCGCTTTAGCATCTTTAGTGAGCCTGCAGTCTTTTATTTTCGGAGTACTTTGAAGCATGACAAAGGGATCATGTGCTACTGTTTACTAAGCAGAAACACCTCTAACACAGTGTGATGTGTTCTGTTTTATCTTCCAAGGTGAAAACAGAAGAGCACATGACAAAGTAGTCATTAGAGCATTAAGGATATTAGGTATTGAGTGGAAAAGAACACATTAAGCTAATGGATGAAGCTGCTCTTAAACCCCCACAGTCCCCAAACTCCATCTACAACCTTTGCTAATGTATCATCCATCCATACAAGGTGCAAAGTGCATTTTGAACAAGAACACTCTCCTGAACAAGTCAGAGATCTACAGAAGGTTCATATCAGCAAGGAACTGAAGCAATACTGGAAAAAGAAATTATCAGTATATCATGGCATGCCATCATTGAGTAACATGAAATAATATGCAGTACTAGTAAGTCAAATAATAAATATTTTTTAAATGGATCACACAGATCACATCAAAACATATACAGGAAATTATTAAACCACTCCTGCAGCATAACACATTTCCTGGCTTTTTGATCTGTTTGTGACTCACATACTGACCATTACATCTGAGACATAGAGCCAAGCAAGATTTATTTATTTATTCTATGAATAGAAGATGATAGCACAAAGGAATGTATTCATATTTTGCTTTTGGTTTCTAAAAAAAATATAGCAACAAGGCTATTTTTGGATAAAATAAAATAAAATGTAATTTTTGCTTCAGATTTAATATTGTTATATCCAAATAGAGGGCTATTAAAGAATACTTACAATGACCATAAAACCACACATTTTTTCACAGTCTTGGAAACAGCGTGTTGCAAAAGTGTTTCAGAGCAGAGCTTTTGTCTATAGTGCTGCATTTTAAGCCTGTAGCTGCAATTGCTCAGTAAATAAATAAATAGAACTTTCCTATAAGCTAAAGGCAGATCATCCTCCCTCTCAGTAATGACAGGGAGAAAAGCAGGATCATGACGCATCAGAGCTGAGGTGTGCAGCTGAGGCTTTCTTTAATAGCATGCTCAGTTTTGGCGACATACCCACAGCGAATGTACAGGTGGATTCACCTCGATTCAGGGTCAGCTGAGAGTTGTCTGTGGGAACATATAGTATACTCCACAGAAGCAGTTTCAATGAGAAGTTTTACCATGAAACTCAATTTGTGGGTTTTTGAAAGGCTGGATTTTGTGAGCTTTCTGTTTGGCTCATTTTTGCGCCACTTTCTTACTTCCAAAAACTGTTTTCTTCTCCCAGTTGTGAACTTGTTTAGGCAGCATTTTTCAAAAGGATAACAGCCACAGTGACATACTGAAACACACTTTGTATCAATGATAATGCTCATCAGCTTTTAAAGATTGCAGCAACATATATGTCTCATGGTTTTTATGTGAATAATCAGCCATCACCCAACTGGACAGAACCGCAAAAGGCTGCTTCAGCTGCCCACTGTGGCATCCCTTTTGTCAGCCTTCCAAAAGCACTTTCCTCATCCAGTTGGCATGTTGTCAGGCTTATTGGCTTTTAGAGTGATGTTCACTTCCTAAGAGCAACTGAATACCTTACACTTAAGAGTCAAAGGTTTCAGGGGCAGACAACTTTAAGACACTTTCTCTCTTATCACACATCCATCGTGAGGAAAAAATGGATACTTATGCAGTCGCTAATTTCTTCCTACCTCATTAAAGTGCCCTTGAGAAGTCATGACAGAGTGTTTGCCGAGTTGATCTTAGTCTCAAAAGGACTGTAATCAAAATAAAGTCCAGTCACTGGGGAATGGAGCCAACATGGCCAGGAGTGGTCTGTCACATTCATACTATTACTGCAGCTGTAGGCAGTCGACCGGCAACACACACAGATGCGAGAGCAGCACAACATGGTGGAGGCTCTCTCGCCTCAGCCACTTATTTTCAGATGAAGGACTATCAACAGAGTTAGTGAGATTTAACTGAGCAAGAAGAAGAAAGATCATTTGCACCAAGAGCACCCAGGACTATGTATTCCCCCCTTTCTGTCAGTTTATTTAGTTTTTCATTTGGAAAACAGCAAGACCCATTAGTTTTCCCCCTGAGCCATAGAAAGCATTTCACTCTTTTACTATATTTAATGCTGTGATAACAATTACTAAAGCTACACAATAAGCTTTTAAAAAATATATTTTAAGTCAATATTTATCTAATTTAAATACACAACATGAAATATATTTGTAAAAGTGTTATCATTAAAAAAGTTAATTGTAAAAATATTATGTTATGATAGAGCTTAGAATTGAACTTCAGCTTAGTGTTTTGTTTTGGTCTAGTTTTATGTCTCACAGCACCAGTGAAAATATGCAACTTAATGGGACAGTGTCTAATGCTGTGCATCCTGTAGTCAGCAAAATGTTTGCTTTACCGACTTTGTTCATGCAGAGAATAAATTCAATTTTATACAATGGAGACCTTTTTAGATGCCTTCTAATTTGCTGCTCTTGTGCTGCATCCATCTTGGATGTGCGCGTTCCTGTTTTGGAGTGTTGCTCTCTTCTGAACAAAGCTGGATGGTGCTATTAGCCACTTATTACGGCCACCTGAACTATGCAGATGAAAAATACGTATTTAAAATACAAAATATGAGTAACTGTATTCTATTTAAAATTCAGAATTTAAAAAGGTGGTATTTAGAATACAGTTACTTTGTTGAAATAAATGGATTACCCGGTTGTTCAGTCTGACGTCACTAGCCGTGTCTGGGTCTAAACTCCGCTGCAGGTCCATATATCAAACGATCACTGTGGCATTACTGAGAGTTGAAAAACTGTCTAAAGTCTTTCATCTTTAATAAAATGATCAGCGTTCTGCTCTACCAGGTGTAACAATT
>NW_005187433.1:410676-470776 GCF_000239375.1 Pundamilia nyererei | reverse complement strand
GCTGATCATTTTATTAAAGATGAAAGACTTTAGACAGTTTTTCAACTCTCAGTAATGCCATAGTTATCGTTTGATATATGGACCTGCAGTGGAGTTTAGGTCCAGACACGGCTAGTGACGTCAGACTGAACAACCGGATAGGCAGAGTGTTAGAGACATAGCCCTAAAGAATGTAGCCTCATGGGCAGCGTAGTCCGTGCTGCAGGGAGAATGGACTGCGATACCCGTTATGTGTCGTGAGCACGAGGAGGGAGAAAAAGGAGAGTGGAAAAGTACGAGTTGTCATCGAGCAAAAACGGGAGCTGGAAGCATGTTAATATAATAATAACCACTGCAGCCAAGAAGAGTGCCTCATGAGCCCAATTGTAAGTAAGCTATTTAGACTCGACTGTACACCGTGTTCGTGTTTTCCTCCGAAACAATAAGTTCCGTTGCAGCAGCCTTTCAACGCCTCTCTCTGTCTCTCGCTAGCAAAGTTGACCCAGACAACAAAGTAAAGCTAGTTTTCGGCTACGAGCCCGACACGAACCCGACGTATTAGCCAGAGGTCCCTTTACTACGGTTCGGAGCCGCAGACCTTCAGTAATAGTAATAGTACATTCATGTAGTTGTAAAAAGCATGATAATATACTAAGCAATCCAAAGAATTCAGAATACGTTACTCTCATTGAGTAACGTAACGGAATACGTTACAAAATACATTTTGGGGCATGTATTCTGTAATCTGTAGTGGAATACATTTTAAAAGTAACCTTCCCAACACTGCAGATAGCCTGATTACTATCACACTGAAGCACATATCTTCGTGAGGTAACTGTATATATAAAAACAGACATTCTGAGTGTTAACAGTTAACTCATTCTGTCCTCATTCCCATGATATCCAATAAACACCAAGCTGAAAACAATTAAAAAGCTTCATCTATAGTATAGGTCTTGATGATGTGCATTGCAGGCTTTTTTTCTTCTTCTTACAAATACCATACCATTCTTTGTGGGGTTTCTCAGCTGATACTTGATTTACCGTGGTATTTAAAAAGCCTAGTATTAGATTATACAAAGAGACCCAACTACACAGCAGTAAAGGTGTCACTAATTAGTTCAGGTCAAGCAACTAAATCAGCTTCTGAAGAAGAAATATTGCAGGCAGAGGAGAGAGGACACTTTCCTAATGAGGATTTACAATGTGCGATTCTTCAGCACATACTGCACACTCATTAAAGAAGGCTTAAATCTGTAGTTCATTCATTTCCATTTGTGGCTCTTTCAGATCTTTTTTTAATTGACAAAATGTGATCATTTGATCAACTGGAATTCATTTGAATTCCATTTGATTTTCTTAATACTTGAAATGAAAATTCAGGGCCTTGGATCTGTTACAGGATTTGACAGCAGCCAATTAAAAGAAACTTGAATGACATGAGCACATGCAGTGGGTTTTAACTTTAAATGTTGGTAATTTTGGTCAGCTTTAACAATGAAAATATAAGTAGGAATGAGCTGACAGACTCAAAGTCCACTGGTGTGCTGCCACCTAGATTTTCTGTTCATCTTTAATGTCATATAAGTTGTCAAGGGATGTTATCTAGTTGGTAGTGATCACAAGCTATCAGTATTACTTCACTCAAAAACTCAGTGGACTAGTCCCTCATTCAACTCATTGGACCAACACAATGTTCTGTGGGATAGTTCAAGGAGGTCATAGCAAAGAACATCAGTGATGTACACTGACATTTACAGGTCAAGGATCTCTTGGGGACAACTCTCAGCAACTGTAGATTTCAGTTCAGAAATCAGTTCAAACTGTACAACAGCACAGTTTGCTGGGAGGTGTAGCCACTTTCCCAAGCTGTCACAGAATAAATACGTTAGGATGGTTAGAAACAATCCAATAATGACTGTGTATGAGATATAACTGTCACTGCTTATTATCAAGTAAGACTTACATCATCAAGAACTGAGAAACTCCTGTTCAAGAATATAGTCTCTCAAAATTCAAATGAAAGAAAAGAAAGGCTTCTGGAGGAATGCTGGATGGCCAGATGGGCTAAAGATTGAGTTGCTACAACAACAAGAGGTATGTTTGGGTGGTTAAATGTTAGCTATTCAACTCTAAACAAACTGTTAAGCATCTGTGGTAGCATCTTGCTCTGGGGCCTTGTTTCTTTGCTGCAGTAGAACAGAGTGAACGGAGTGGATGCAATAACCTCCACTTCAGAGGCAGATTAATTTTCCAGCATTACCTTAAACTGTCGGTTCAAACTTGGACATAATTTGTTGTTTCAGCAAGGCAGTAACCCCAAACAGATATAAAAGCTTTTTCTAAGCTTTTAGAATGGCCTTTACAAAGTTTAGAACACAAACATATTGAAAATGCGTGGACTGTATTTAGAGGTTGGATCTGTGCAAACAAAGCATTATTCTGAACTGTATTAACTCACTTCTTCCCTAGAATAGCAGTCAAGAATTCAACCAAAATTATGCCAGAAGCTTGCTGAATGCTACTAAAAGTCTGTGGTCAAGGTGCAACTTGCTAGAGAACATTTAAATTAGCATTAAATGATTTGAGAAAAAAAAATAGCAGCAAATTATTATTAGTAGTAGTTATGCTGTGTGTTGTATAATCCTTCTGCACCAGAAGAAGAGCTGTTTAGAGAAATAACTGGAAGCCAAATATGCCTACGACTTTTTTTTGTTACTGATCAGCGTGAGTTTGAGCAAAACTGCACATTTGTGTTTGGATAAAGTTTTTATTTGACCATTGACTGCTTTTTACTTATCTTCAGTCCTTCAGTCCAAACCTCAACATTTTCAGATAAATGTATTTGTCATGGCAAGGAAGGCAAGCTAACCTGTGAATGCTCAAGCACTCTCCCTCTACACTTGTGTTATTTACAGAGAACAGACAAGAGCTCTGGTCAGTAACACAAAATGGACACCTGAGTTTTTTTTCTTGTACATATAGATATAATTACACATCACTTATTACATGTTCAAATGTTGTATTATCAAATCTTTATGGAAATCTGAGATGGTCAAGCAGAAAATGCTCTAAAAACTAATTTAAGTTAATACGACCCTGTTATAAAATCTAAAAAGTTTAAGAATATACAAGAAACCTTGTCTAACAGAGTTCAAGCCAGAGTAGATTATCTGCTTCCATCGCACCCTATCCCTTTAGAATCCTCCTCCATCACACCAACCCTTTGCATGTGCTCCTTCACTGTATCCACAATTCTTCTCTGTGGCCTTCCTCTGCTTAGTAGCTCTATATCAGGGGTCTCAAACTTGCGGCCTGGGGGCCACTTGCAGCCCACGTCACCCCTACTTGCGGCCCGTATATTGATGTGAAAAAATATAATGCAATTTGGCCCTTGAAGTTACTTTTTTTGTTGGGGAGGATTTGTTTGTTGATGAGTGCAATGTTAAAATAAATCCATTAAAAAGCATATTTAATATCAAGGTGATATGAGCAGAGAGTACAAACATGTTGAGGGAATGACTTTGTTAGTTCAGTGATTTGTAAAGAAAACTATTTTCATTTGAATGCAATTTTATTCCTTCTTACTTCTACAAAAACTTATGTGTACACATGCGTCTGCATTTGTTTTTTTGTTAAATATGAACAAAATTGTAGCAAACGTGCTGCCATGTGTTTGGCCAGAAAGAGAGTACCAATGTGTTACTGTGCATTTGGAAGTTTCAGTTAGTGAAAAGTGAGAAAAAAAACTGTGTTCACATTTGCAGTTTTGTGTTGTTATAGAATATATTTTGGGAAAAAAAAAACTAAATTTTTGGAAGTTTTTGTGGGTGTTTTCTTGTTTGTTCTTTTGTTTGTTTGTTTGGGGTTTTTTTTGTGCTACTTGAACACTAAAGTGGCCCTTACATGAGATGACAGTGCCACCTTACACTCTTGCTGCTATTCGTCTCTTAACAAATCACCCCGATATCTCCACACACCTGTACTCTCTTCTACACCTCTTTTGTACACTGGCTGATGTTTTCAATGCTTAACCCCAGGTACTTATTCACCTTCTATGCATCAGACTGCATTGAAGAATGAACGCAATCATACCAAATAGTGACTTTCAAGCTCAATAGAAATATGAAGAAATGAGGGCTGGATCAAAACAGTTGCACAGTACTGTACGTGTGTAAGTGCATGAATCTGCAACCAACCCACACAATCTTCTGTCATCTGAAGAAGAAATATAGACAAAAAAGGGTAGGGGAAATGCAGCTTTTTCAAAGTGATGCTACTGAGAGTTTTATTCAACTAGCTGTCTGTTTAACTTGCCTCCAAAATCCATTTTACAGCATTACATAGACTTATTACATTGAGTTGGTGGGCAAGATGCAGTTGTGAAGCTGTTTAGGGATCAACTGAAAACTTTTCAGGATGGAGTTACGAAAAATGAAGAATACTTGCACATTCTTGTTCTCTCACGGCCAAGATGTCATAACATCAAAATGCCATTTGTGGAAGAAAAGCCCCAAATTTACTTGGTAGTGGTATAAAACGTTGATCACCAAAGATATACTGCCATTATGGGAGATATTTCATGTCACAGTCAAAGGAATGTGAGAGTTTATTTATATCCATCAAGGAGTATGCTGGACTTCTAAAGTACAAAATCTGACTTTTTGTTATTGTTTTTCAATTTCAAATATTCTGGAATAGAGGGCAAAATGGTGTGCAGGTGGATTAAGTCTGTTCAGTTTATATACTTAAGGAGCTAACCAATCTTTTTATAAATCCACTCTCTTAACCTTTTGACCATCATGGATCCACACAAGCAACAGAGAGACAGGCTAAGCACAAGAAACAAGACATCCATAACAGTACACACGCGATAAGTGGCAGTCCATTTCCTTTCACATTAGGGCTCAGCCAAAGAGAATCTTTATTTTCCGGCTTCTCATCATACACAACAGCATATCCGTCTTTCATCTAACCCAGTGACTCAATTATGCATGTGAGCTAAGCACGCCTTTTCTACTGAAGTACCTGAGAGCATCACGACTGATATTTTGATGTGGCGCCAAAGATGTTTGTGTATAATGGCAAAGTGACATCCCTTGATTAATTTTTTTCCCTTGTTTGTGGAAAGTAAGCTTTTCCAACTGTCACCATGAAAATATATGTAGTCATCTGACGTTTTGGAAAGATTTAATCTTAAAATAGATCCAATATCCTTAAAAACCATGCACACTGAGACTGAAAAGACTGGATCTGAAAGATGAGTGCTTTCAAGAATATCTTAGAATTAATGATGATGTTAAAAGCCTTCAAAGCCTATTTTATGAATGAGTGTCTCAAGATAAACCCCAAAATTTTCTGAAGAAGGTTGAAGAATCTAATTGATTCGATCAGGTACAAGAATTGCTTTATTACAAGTAGCTTTGAGCCAGTGCAAGATATTTTCTTGCACCGAGTACATGTACTTGTAGTAAATTTAAATAAACTTCATTTTCAGTGCAGAGCTTTTCATAGTATTATTTTTGTGGTGACTTCATATCACAGAGGCAGTTGCTCCAGCCTGCTGTTGTTAATTTATTCACATCACCAATATGCTATTATTAACTGTCAGAACATCAGTTTTCTAAATCTATGGGCATCAAAAATACCTCTATGAAAGTTACCACTCTTTTGAACTAGCTTCAATGAGATTTTAGCGTATAGCTGTGGGGGTTTACTCCCTTAAGCAGCATGGCAATTGATGTTGGGAGATGAAGCCTGGTTCAGAGTTGTTGTCCCAGCTATCCAAGATATGCTGGAGTTCCACATAGGCACGTTTTGTTCATTCTTTCATGAATGGCTGTTATTGTGAGCTAAATTAACACTTAAACACATGTTGTTGTTTTTTATGCTTTGTTTAGTCTGTATTTTTAAAACACATCAGGCGGTAGAGCATTACGGAAGGTTAGTGGTTCAATCCCTGGCTCCTCTAGTCTGCATATCAAGAGTGTGAATGTGTATGAATGTAGTTAGGAATCACTCAGTTTAGAGAAAGTGGCTGAATGTGTTGTGTTGTATAGAGCACTTTGATTAATCCAGGAAAGTAGAAAAGTGCTATATAAGAATCAGTCGATTCACTGTCTGAACAGAGTTTCGTCACGTTACTTTTGCTCTACTATGTTCCGGTACATGTTGGTATTACATGGCTTGATTAGGGTACACATTAGGCTGACATCTGGGGCCAGAGCTGAAACTGTTCTGGGCCAGCACAGGGCCAGCAGTGTGTCTGCACCTGGCCCGTGGCTGCACACAATTTACACATGGCCCACATACGGCAAAGAATGACGGCCCTTTGGTGGCCCAGATGAGGTTTGCCAGAGGTAATCCACACACGGGCCCGCACAGGACCACCAATGTGTCTGCAACTGGCCTTGTGCTGGCCCATGTGTGGGCCACCTCTGGCAAACCAGATCTGGACCACCAAAGGGCCGTCATTCTTTGCCGTATGTGGGCCATGTGTAAGCACATTGTGTGATCCGGACCATACCAATTTTGCTATGTGGGTAACTTAACATTGTAGTACTTGCCCCTTGATTGAGAATGTAGAGCAAAAGAGGGATTAAAGCCCAATCATCTGCCCAAGAATTATTTAGAGTCTATGTGTTACTGAATTGTCTACATACATTTTCTTTTATAAATATTTATTTTGTATTGAATTTTCATTAGTGTGTGTCTTCATACTACCTTGATACTTACCTCTTCCCTCAAATTTGGCTCTTGCAGGTACTCGCCTGAGACAGATAAGATGTATTGCTGTGTGTTTCATTCAGTCCTCCCATATTTCACTAAATACCACAACCGGGTGTTTGAATTCTACTTTATCCTCATGGTACTTTATCAAACACTAGACATTGACATGTGTAAAGTTGTAAAAATGTTAGCATGCATTATTTTTTGCACGTTTTGTATTTTAACAAAGAAATTTACCTCGATTAGCAGCTTATAATATCTCAAAAATAAATACCCAACAGACTCAGATAAACATCTGAGGACTTCACTTGGCTTTGTCTAATTATTCAGTGACTTCTTTGTTAGTGGGATTGTAGCATGAGATATTTTCCCTATTAACATACCCAGTGATTTGGGCAGGCAGCTGTACCGTAATTGTGGAGGATGTGCGGAAGAAAGTAATTAGATCATTGCAACGCTGTGTTTTGCCAGCAGCTGTCTGTTTTGCATCAATTTTCCTAAATGAGTTTGTCGGGGCCCTCCTTCTTCGTCCATTCAGAAACACTACTGCAATTTTATTATAATTACTTACCCAGCACTGAATTATGACACAATATTCATTCAGTAAAGTGTCATCAGTGCCCAAATGGGCATTTTTTTAAAAACTCGACTAATAAAATTGCATTCAAATTAGGAAGAGAAAGGATGGGTGATTATTTTAACTGATGGGGTGGTTTCTTTTTGTGCTCTTTTTGGCTTCAATTAACAAACTGCCACTTAATTATTTATGTGAAAAAAAGCTTACGTTACCCACAAAATTCCTCCAAAAACATCTAATGACTCTAGTAAATGACTGTTGTTGTTTTCTGGGTGTTTGTGACACCTTACTGATCACATTTTCTCGTGTTGTGATTCTCTTCCATCAGCTGTATCTCATATGTAATGTTTTCATTACAGGAAGGAGCCATATAAAATATTAAATTGTGCTAAAATGCTCTTTTGGGCCGATGCCATGGAATTATAGACTGTCATTTGTACTCCAGATATTATCTACTTCTGATCACGATGACTGTCTTCTCGTGAGAGAGGTAGGGAGGTGCTTCTAATGCGCACAGCTAATGGCTTTTCCTTTCATTACTGCCTTCCTTGGAGTGCACAGAAATGAATCTTGATATATTACAAAAACTAAATACCAGAGAGAGACCTCTAAAAACTTCCAGGGGTTCTGTTCTCTGAAATTAGAAGTCTGTGGTCTCTAGTGGCTTCAGTTGCTATTCTGTTTTTGTCACTTCCTGTATGTTTAATTAACCCCACCAACTCCTTCCTCAGCAGTCTTTGGCAGCTGAAGTGGAAACCCCTGGTAACAATACACAAAATAAATTATACAGTCACAATAAATATAATCTGTGTGTATTTCTCATTTACTTCTACAGGGTGGCAGCATTTTTCTTTACCCTTCTTCACTCTCCCATGTCATTATTTCTGCTAACAGCCAAAAATAGACAACAATTTGTGTTTTTATTCAGGGTGAATAAAATATCCACAATATACAAATAACAGGGCTTCATAAAATTCCTCACAATGGTTCTAAGATTCTTCCATTTTAGCAGGAGCTTTCTGGGAAACCTTGGGCAAGTCATCTAGTTTAATTTCTGCAAACTACAGTTTTCATTTGTTGTTTTTATTTATATATTTTTGTTGTTGTAATAGAATAACTCCTGTTCTGTATGCCAGCAATTGTTTATGAATATCCAGGAAATGAAACAAGCTCATGAAAAGAAATGGTCATCAGAAGAGATGAGCAGGTTTTTTGGCAACTGCCTTCTCCGTTCCAAGTAGAATTTACCTTCAAACCAAGCCTGCTGAAACATTATGGGTCAGAAGAAACAAAAAACCAATTCAAACCTTTGGGCAAAAGTAGCCTAGCTATTTCTATCTTCTTTATGTCAGGCTTCTGCTGAACTACTTGCTAACTCAATCCCACTAACTATTTAGTGGGATTGGCTGAGTTGTGTTAGTTATGGTTTTAACAATTTAACTATTCCTTCAACAAAAATCTTAATTGAAACACAATACATCTATATTTCAAATAATTTAGTCCTAAATTTCTAGCAAACCTTTAGGGAACAGTCCATTTCATGTCTCAACATAAACAATGTCCATGCACCATGGTCCATAAGGAAATTATGTGAAAGAACCCTTACATCCACACCCTGTGGAATGAATTAGGACAGACTGTGAACCAGACATTATCAACCAACATCAGTGTCTGACCCACTCGGCTAATGGGTTTGAGCATGAATGGGAACAAATCCCTGCAGCCATGGTTTCAAAATCTTCGAGAAAGACTGAAATCAAAAGGACGGAAGGATGGATCAGATTGCCCGGCTATCATGTATGGGTGTCAAGAAACCATCAATACACAATCACTGGGCTTTGCTTTGTCAGTACTGAAAGATTATGAACCATGCATGGTGCACATAATCTGGCCTTAAGTGGCTAAATGCATTCTAGCTAAAATTCAGTTCTGTTCATTTATTCATCCCTGCTTATAGACTGTGCAAGCGTGATTGGCATCCTGAGGGAAACTTTTATCTAATTATGTCTTAGCTTTGATCTGCAACCTTAATGCTACAAAAATAGATAAAGCACAACTCATTTCACTATCAAATGGTACTACTTAGCAGTTCTCATAATGCAAAACAAGACATGAATGATTATTAGACCTCTGATGCATTTTTCGTCTGTCTGCTTCAGTTGTTTAAAGGAAGCTAATACTTGCTCTGCCCTTGAATCTAATTGCTGTTTTTGGAAAATGAAGTTAATTTCATTGCAAATGCTCAGACAAAATTCTGTCTACAGTTTATTTCTGCCTGAGCAACTTAGTTTTGGCTTAGTTGGATTTGGATTCTGATTGTTTTAAAACACAAATATTAGATTTATGTATTTGCTAAACAATATTTTTAACATTTAGACATTTGAAGATTAGTGTGTTGTTACTTGGATTTCAAAATTCAATTCAATTTCAATTCAATTCAATTCAATTCAATTCAATTCAATTTTATTTATATAGCGCCAAATCACAACATAAGTCGCCTCAAGGCGTTTCATAGATACAGAGAAAAACCCAACAATCATATGACCCCCTATGAGCAAGCACTTTGGCGACAGTGGGAAGGAAAAACTCCCTTTTAACAGGAAGAAACCTCCGGCAGAACCAGGCTCAGGGAGGGGCGGCCATCTGCTGCGACCGGTTGGGGTGAGAGAAAGAAGACAGGATAAAGACATGCTGTGGAAGAGAGACAGAGGTTTAATAACAGATATGATTCAATGCAGAGAGGTCTATTAATACATAGTGAGTGAGAAAGGTGACTGGAAAGGAAAAACTCAATGCATCATGGGAATCCCCCGGCAGCCTACGTCTATTGCAGCATAACTAAGGGAGGATTCAGGGTCACCTGGTCCAGCCCTAACTATATGCTTTAGCAATTCAAAAGCCAGCAGTCATCCCACATCTTCTTCATCTTCTCACCAATCATCTACTTTGCAAGTCTAGAATCTTGGTAAAGCTAAATCTTCAAATCCTTGCACAAAAATATGCAGCTCTCTCATCACAGTTTGAGACAAATGAGGTAAATTCTCTTGCTGTGTTTGCAGGAGTTTCATACTGTCCTGTTTCTCCATTCAGGCCATAAATAGGCAGAAACCTGTGACACATTTAATTAAATTCAAAAGCCCAAGCTGTCAGATGTTGTGTTAGGCTCTTCCTTATTTCAGTCTTAATGGATCTTTGAGGTCCATAATGCTTCTGTGCCAAATCCACTATGTCAGCTCTGGGGAGTGATGATAAATAATGGGGCAATGTCAAATCTGTAATAAATCTACATTGCCAGATGAAGACGTCGAATTGTCTGAGGAAAAAGAATGCATGTCCAAGTCATTAGTCAACCTCAAAAATTGAGGAAATGGCCATGTGCATCCACATTTTAAATTCAATTTAGAAAAAGCTGAGATTGTGTAACACATGATGGGTAATTTGCTAAACCACAAAGTAAACAATGCTCCGTCTGTCAGAGCAAATCTTCTGATGCAGTTTGACGGGGAGGAGAAAGCACAGTGGTTTTGTTAAATCCTTCATTTACTGGGAAGGTTAGAGGAGCATCAGTTGGCAGGTAGCATCTGTATAAAATAATACCAACTGTGCTCAGTCAGAATGCAAGCTGTGCACAAGTACAAGAGCTCCACGATGTGACAAAAAGCAGATGTGCTCCAGAAGTAGCGCAGCTACCAGATTAGTCTGCATTCTTCATCTTTGCTTTATCATACTGTTCTGCAATGATGGACAGGTAGATAAGAGATTAGCATTTGGCAACACTATCGGATTTCAGTGTGAGGACGGAAATCCAATTACCACTTCTATCATATCACGCAGGGGTGTGTGAGAGCAGGAAAAGCTACTCCAGAAAAGAGCAGTCCTGAAGGGAACAAACACTCAATTTACAGCAATGATATGCATTCATTATTCACATTTAAATATCAATAAAAAACATTATAGAGGATCTTCAGCTTCGAGTGAAACAAGTGCACTAGCAGGAAGCTCAGGAAAGCCTTGATCCAATTGTTTGGACATTTAATTTGATCACTCAAATGTGGATCATGTAGCAAGGAAGGAATCCGTGGATGTGCACAGTGATTCTTAGTTGCATACCTCAGTTTCCTCCACTGAACAATCCCAAACACTGTTGCCTTGTTTGTTGCCATTATTTTAGTCATTATGTTTGAGCCCACTGGACAAACATTAGATTTTTACTTTTCTATATGATTCAGCCACTTAATGACATTACAAAAATAATTTACTAGTTTGTATCATATATAGTGGTAAGATTGTACTTTACATACAGCTGGTTTAACAAAATGACTAACAGTGATTGATTGTTACAAAAAAACATTAATTACCTCCTTTGGAACTAGACGCCACTTGTAGGAAGACATGGAAACTAAACTAATAATGTCACCACTGCTTCAATTAATTCCTTCTGTGCTAGGGCTCCAAATTTCAAATGTACATTATTTGCCATCATATATTTTCCATGCAGTAATGTGGTTTATTTGCCTGACCTCATTTGAGGCCCGTTTAATATCCAAAGATCCCAGCTGGAGAATGTTAATCACATCCTCAATGCAAACACAGGAATGCCCAGCAGAAATGGATATATGTGTAGCTGTTACCCCATTCTTCTTCGAAATATACATGCAAGCCTTAGGGAATGCGTAAACAACTGAAATAAAACATCTGTGCTCATGTACAGATGTACGGTGGCACGGTGGTTAGCACTGTTGCCTCACAGCAAGAAGGTCCTGAGTTCAATTCCACCATCAGGCCGGGGTCTTTCTGTGTGGAGTTTGCATGTTCTCCCCGTGTTTGCGTGGGTTCTCTCCGGGTACTTAGGCTTCCTCCCACCGTCCAAAGACATGCAGCTTGTGGGGATAGGTTAATTGGATAATCCAAATTGTCACCAGGTATGAATGTGAGTGCGAATGGTTGACTGGCCACCTGTCCAGGGTGTACCCCGCCTCTCGCCCTATGACAGGATAGGCTCCAGCGACCCTGAAAAGGATAAGCGAATGGATGGATGCTCATGTACAGTGAATGGTAGGCACATGTTTGTTTTTGTTATCTGACAGTGATCTATTTTTTTTTCTGAACTACAAAAACATGCATCTTACTGATCTAATATCTGGATCTGGAGCTGGCTATGTTTTCATTAACTAAAAGTCAGACTGTTCCAGACGATTCCTGAAAAGAAATCTATTCAAGTACTACATAACACCAAAGCTGACATTTGCTCCAAAACAGTCAAACAGCCAAACCCAAAAACTGTGTCCTTGATCTTTTAACTGTACGGTAGCAGGGAAATCCAATCATTGTGTCTGCTTACTGGACCTCTGTATCCACAGCATGAATTAGCACTGTATCTTTTGAACCCTTCGGACAATATCGTTATGCCAGTTTATGAAAAGTTGAGCGCAAATCATTTAGACAGCGTCTTGGTCTAATCTGAAATTTCCACCCTAAAAGATGTTAAAAATATGCCATTGTTTCTGCTTGCAAATGATCAGTGAAATTTTTGCTAAGCGAGAAACTCATAAATAGTTAAATGGGAACAAGTGGATGTTTTTACCCTCTTAAAATAAATTTTCTGGGACATTTTGAAAGCAGAGTCATGAACTACTGCTCAAAGTAACTATTGAGACAAAATCACATCAGACACGATTGTGTTATGTAAAATCTTAACTCAACAATAAACACTGAAAAAAATTAAATGGTCTGAAATGGATTGATGAGTTGTCACACTGATCAGTTACCTAGCAACAGTGTTGGTACTGGCATTAACAGGTTTTACCAAACTACATCTCGTTTCAGCTAAACGTGACAGCGGTAGGTATACAACACTGGTTTCTGACTGGAAAAGAAAGTTATCATATATAACTTATAAACTTAAAAAAGCCAATAAAACTGGCTAAACGTTGTAATGCACGACAAGGAAACAAAACAATGGATTCTATAAAGAAATAAATATATTTTTAAGGTCGTTTTATAACATTTTTCCATCTCTCTTCTAATCCACTTTGTGTTCAGATGTGAGGCTGAGTTATCTCCCAGTTAATCTGATCAGGCATCAAAATGATGCATGATCATGCATACATCGAGGAAAGCTAAATCTCATCCAAAACCTTCCCTCGAACTGATCCCAAACCCCTTCAGTCATAATCTGTCTATAAATGTTTAGACAATGTGACTCAGAGATTTTCTTAAACATTTCCCAAAATAATGCAGATTCACTATTTAACATTATGAGCTTTTAATTAAGTGTTTTCAGGCAATGAGCAAGACTGACCTTCGTATCTCTTGTGCTCTGTGTTCTGCTATTTATTCAGAGATGTGGTTGCATTAAAAAAGGACAAGGAGATCAAGACTCAGGCATGAATAAACATCATGGTCTGAAAGTATATAATGGTCAAAACAACAGAGGAGAAGACAGCGGTAAAGCAAAGTGATTAATGATTTCACTAACCATTTGCTCAACCTGTCTAGATTTCCAATTTCCTTCAGTAGCCTAGATACAGTAGAGAGCAAGTTCCACTGAAGGCAGCTGTTACGTGCCAAGAGATGTGGCTTTGCTTTTGTGTTCTATTTATCTTTCTTCCCCACAACACTAAAAAGGGTTGTGATCTGTGAATACTTGAACTGAACTCTGACCTGACTCTATATAGACTTCAAAATGTTGCAAGGCCCACAACAAAGCAAGGGTCTCCTTTTCAATGGTAGAATACCTGAAAAGGTATTCTACCATTCTCTCTGTATTCTACCATTCTCTCTGTATTCTACCATTCTCTCCTGCAGGCAAGCTTCCCAGGGAGCTCACTTGTCTTTGCCTTGGTGGCATCAGGCATTTTGGCCTGTTTCAAACCATTCATTCTAGAGGGAGTGGTTTCACTGACTGGGAATCCACAAGATCATCAACCAGTAAAAATACTGAGAGATACAGGGGCCTCTCAGTCCATCATTAGAGAAAATGTCTTACCCTTTTCAGAGGAGTCATTTTGCCAGTCTAGTGTCATTGTCCAGGGAGTAGAACTCGGATTTGTGTCTGCCCCTTTGCACACTATTCACATTCAGTCTTCCTTAGTCAGTGGGATTGTTAAAGTGGCCATTCGTTCTGCATTGCCTATCCCAGGTATTGACCTCATCCTAGGTAATGAGCTTGCTGGAGGCAAGGTCATGCCCGTTCCTGAAGTGTTAGACCGACCCAAGCTGAGCCTGGACTCTGACTCAGCTCAAGACCAGCCTGCCATTTTTCCAGCTTGTGTAGTTACGAGGGCCCAGACAAAAAAGTATGGTCCTGACTTGGCCGATTCCTTTATGAGGTCAGATCCCTTTGGTGACAATGAGCTCGTGATCACATTTACCTCTGGATCTAAGGTTCAGGCCAAAGTTCCACCTGCTAACAAAACACAACCAATCCTGGATTTTGCCAGTCTCCCGAGAGGAGTTCATTACTGCACAGAAAAATGATGTAACCCTATCCAAGTGTCATTCTTCTGTCTTCAGTCAACAGGATGCCAAGAAGAAAAAGCTGGCTTACTTCTCAGATGAAGGTCTTCTGATGCGCAGATGGACAAGTGAGGTCTCAGAAGACACAGACTGGTCTGCAGTTTATCAGGTGGTTGTACCTACTGCCTAACGTACCCAGGTATTGTCCTTAGCACATGACCATCCATGGTCAGGACATTTGGGGGTTAACAAGACATACAGCAGAATTCTGAAACATTTCTTCTGGCCAGGACTGAAATCTGATGTTGTTCAATACTGCCGTACTTGCCATGTATGCCAAATGACTGGCAAGCCAAACCAAATAATCCCACCAGCTCCTCTCTGTCCTATCCCAGTAGTAGAGGAGCCATTTCAGAAAGTGATTGTTGACTGTGTGGGGCCTTTACCTAAATCTAAAACTGGAAACCAGTTTCTGTTGACGGTCATGTATGTTTCAACTAGGTTTCCTGAGGCAATCCCACTACGGAGGATTACAGCTCAGATTGTTGTCAAAGCACAGAGGCTTCTGATTTCCATATCATTCAGTTATCTTTATTTGGTTCATTTAAATAACAAACCAAAAAGGTGTAGGTTGAAGCTAAAGCTTACATAAACATCTACCCCTGATACAACAACCAACATATAAGGGATATTAAATCAAGTACATCTTTAAACCTCGGAAATTATGACAAGAAAGAAATAATACACCATCCATGTTAAATCTCACTACAGACAAAACATCTTCACGCTAATCATTAGTGACAATACTGAATAGTTTTGTTGTGTTTCAGTGCGCTATACATTTTAATTATGTCACAACAATAGTTTTAAAGTTTAACCTGCATAACAGATACCATAAAATAATAATACAGACATTTTCTTCCACTTGTACAATTCCGGGTCAAAGAGAGTTGGATCCTACCCCAACTGCCGAGGGGTGAGAGTTTTTTTGCTGGGTTATCACAGAGAGACACATCCATAGCCAATTTAGAATGACCGATTAACTAAACCCCAGCAGCTTTAGGCTGTGGGAGGAAGCCAGAGTACTTGGACAAAACCCATGCAGACACAAGGAGAGCGTGCAAACAGAAAGGCTCCAACTGGTGGAATAGAACCCGGAACCTTGTTGCTGTGAGACAACAGTGCTAACCACTGCACTACTGTGTCGTCATCAGGAAACACCCCCACAAAAAAACAAAAAAATAAACATACAGAATTTTAAAATATTTTTGTGGATATTTGAGCAATATTTAATTGTTCAAGTAGGTTGGTGAAAAAACTCTGGGCCTATGAGCCTACAGTGTTACCTTGCAAGACTCTAATTGAATCGGTTTCTATGCTTAACAATCTTGGGATGTTAATATAAATGCACTGTAATCAGTGGCATTGTGTCAAGAACTAAATGAAAGGATTGCAGCAGCCCACTTAGCCTTATTCCCTTTCATTGTCTGACCTGTCCTTCAGTGTTCAGTAATACTGTATATTCAGCCTCTTTCATGTCAATGCATATTGTCAAAGAGGACATGTAAGGGCTGAACAGCATGCTTTGCATTAAATATCATACAGTGCAGTTTTTAAGGGATAAGTACCATCCTGAAATAAGGGCTTTCCATGAAATACAAAGACGCTGCATGGCTACCTGATGCAGTCAGTTCCTGCAGTGGAAGAATACATGCTCAAGGCTATGTAGCCATATTAATTCATGATTAATTTATGAGAAAGCAGAAATGAAATGAGGGTGTTTGGAATGAAATATGACAACAACGTAAGATTACCAGACCTGAACTGAATGGAGACCCTAGCGTCCAGAAACAAGTAAGGACAGTTATAACTAGGTCAGTGGTTGAGACAAAAAACATGTTAAACGAGTGGTAAAGCAGAGGGGAAAATGCTATTGCATAAACCTGACAGCATCACCTGCAGTTTAAGTGTCACAATATTTATATATACACACTAATATCCACTAGGTTGCAAAGCTTTGATATTATATGTATCTTATTTAATCAACAGAAATTTTGAGTTTTGCATTTGATTACTTTTTGGCTGGGAAGTGCGACTTTCTGAAGTCTCAACTGGAAGAGATTTGATATGATTTGTGAACTTTAAAGGAGGTGATAGGTGAGTACCGCCTTTAGCTATTGTCATCTTAGTATCCTCACATATTTCTGAAAAAGGCCAAACAGGAAACACCAGTTTGCTGCAGAGCCGCAGCCTCAAAAATATCCCATGGTGTTAGCAGTCTTTCAGTACTCCTTAAGCCAGAACATATGAACTGAATATTTTCAGTGAGCTCCAATGCACAAAACTACTGATTCTGAAAGTGACACTGATACTCTGAAATACTCACTTGGCTTGCAGCTTTGTTGCTTAATAGTCTTTATTTTTTTTGCATGCTTAAAAATAAGGAAAGCATCTCTGAAGGCCTTGAGAATAAGTCTATAATATTTTCTAAACCAATGACAACAGTTAACCTATCAAACCCCTGACTTTTACTGCTAAAACATAGCATGCAGTATTATTTTCAGAAACAAGTGATGATTTCTGTGTTTTTGTCCACATTCTGTGGACATTCAAGATCAAAGGTTTAATTAGTGGGATGATTTGTGGCACAATGTAACTGGTACATTTAATTCTGTTCAAATCAAAAACAGAGCAAGTGAAAGTATAAGAAGAGGAAGTAGGGATCACTGCACACTTAAACGGACCAATCAGGTGCCATCGGGCCAATTGTTCTCATTCGGAGGAGAAAGTAATTCAGTGCTGAAAAGACACTGATTGCAGTGCTCCAAAAGTCCAACTCTAAATCCATGGGAATGCTGTTAAGAATGCACTGTGTATATAAGAATATAAGAATGGACTGTGAATGGACTGCTAATACTGGCAGATTGCTCCACAGAGACCATTATCTATTCTGAAAAAGGAACAGAGGCCATTACTATTTGTTTTCCAAGCCTAATTCTTCTTTTTAAAAGGCCCCAAGCTTGGCATTGCCTCTGCAGTTTGTCTTCATTTAGAGGGGCACTTATGGAAAAGTACAAGTTAACTAAAAGTTTTAACAATGAGCTCTAAATGTCAAGCTTGAAATGCACAAGGTGTTCGATTTTTACATAAATGCATACAAAAATTTAGACAACAGGATTGGCTGCTTGTGTAAAAATCCATAAAACACTCCTTCTGGATGTAAGATAATGCAAACTGAAAATAATTTTTTTAAAGTTATTTAAAAAAAAAATTATGCTGAAGCAACCACAGTGAAATGGTTCTCTGAGAGATAGGTGAGGGGTCAGATTACCTTGGTAAAATGCTACCATTTTCTTCTCCTCCCTCCCACTGAGAAAAGACGCTAAGACACGTGAGTCACTGTGCACTCACATATTCATTAATATTGCATACCCTTCCATTTGAACCCGCAGGCTGTAGAACAACACAGTCAGGCATGGCATATATAGTTGTTCATACATAAACCATATATACTGCTGTGGAAAAGCATTGGAGAACCTCCCTTTGAAAACCGCTGTAATGATACTGACTCAGCTTTTACATTTGTTTGCTCTCACTCGACACATGCATGTGTTTTATCAGTGTGTGCGCTTGGCTATTCCATGGTTTGCTGTGGGGCAAGGAAAAGCACATTCATGCGGTATTCTGCATCGATTGATTTTTTCTTATTGTAATGGATTTCCAAATTAAGTACTTGCCTTGTAAATACGTAATGATTTGGGAAGTACTGGTATTGTATTATTTGAGTTTGAAAAGCATTACAGTCCATACATTTATTCTATATAATGGCAATAAATTCAGGCATAATGTGTATCTGAAACAGTCTCCTAAAGTTTTAGTCAATATAAAAATATACACTGGAAAATGCCAAGCAATTCAGTACCAGTATCCCAATATTATAAACATAAATTCAGAGAAATTCTGATATCCAGCTATTACACCGAATGGATTAGTAAGTGTCAAACTAACAATACATTATTGCCTTTATTATGTGTGGACATTCTGGCAAATTCAAAGCTATGGGCTTTTAAGAATAAAATAGTGGCCATTGTCATCCATATTGATTGCAGATCCTGAACTAGAATTACTGATACTTTTCTTATTTATATAACAAAGAAACTGA
The DNA here is from genome assembly GCF_000239375.1 of Pundamilia nyererei. Taxonomy (NCBI): domain Eukaryota; kingdom Metazoa; phylum Chordata; class Actinopteri; order Cichliformes; family Cichlidae; genus Pundamilia; species Pundamilia nyererei. Next base: position 451,871 of record NW_005187433.1, on the reverse strand, counting down.
GAAACTGATGCTAAATATCTTCTAATGGATCTTTCCTGCTAGTGAAGAAGAGGTTATAAGCTCTGTTGCCATTTCCAAATAAAAGAATGGCGAGGAAAACATAAAAACAAAAACATTTCCTGGACATGATCATTATAACAGTGAGGATTGCTAACCAGATTTTTTTTAAAAGTGGTAAAATCTCACAGTCTATGGTTTTAATCTACATTATGCATTTTACAAACCTGCTTGCATCAGCTGTCTTCATGTCACGCATCATGCTAAATGTGTCTCAGATGGGACTGACACCTCCAAGCTGCACTCTGATTCTTAAAATAAGCATCCATTACGTTTTACATTTCTGTTGGAAATAATTGGCTGCTGAGGAAGCCTCTTTCCCAACGTCATTTTTTGGAGGGGGGAACTGCAGTGTCCTGACGGTTCTGGCCAATCAACACTATCCAGGTTCAAGACTGGGTAGCCTACAAGTTATTAATCTGAATGATCAGGACTAAGTCGTCGGGGCACCCGGGAAGGGGAGGGGGGCTTCGAGATGGTCATAAATTTCTGATTTAACTCCACTGGCCGTCTGTGAGTCTGCAACGACGTCTCATCCTGCCTAAACTGAACTGCCAGCAGGCTGTGTGTCTCCTCAGATGCCGAGGGAGTAGCTCAGGAAGGAGGGTGGGTGAAAAAAAGAAAAGACAAAAAAAAAAAAAAAAAAAGGAAACAAGATTTCAGCACCGGAGCTGTCCGCGGCTGTCTTGGGGAAGACTCTATTCCTGCTAAAAGGGGGAAGAAGCTGTAAATTTTCTCTGTGTGACTGTGAGGGCAAGGGATAATAAACTGCTGTGCCATTCGTCTCCCTGCGGGGGTACCGACGAACGAGTAAAGGCTCACATACTTCATTCGGGCCAAGTCTTGCCATGCCCGACGGCCACGCTTGAGTCAGGAAGGATAAAGTCGCCAGAAAGTCGCGGTGAACAGCAGCCTTTACCCTTTACGGTGAGTCAACGTTTATAAGAGCCGTTGCTTTTCTGTACCACTTTGTAAAATGTTGCATGGGGGGAAAAAATGCCAGTCTTGATTCAGATTTAGCCGTGACTGAACTCGCTTAAGGTGGATTTGCGGGGAACCCTGAACACAGATGCGTGCATGGGAAGCATATTTAGGTCAGCATTCATATGGGTGTGGATGCGCGCCGCGGTTGGCATCAAACTAGAGAGTTCTCATTGCAAAGCCTGGTAGCTCCGTCTGCTCATTTTATAACAGTGCACCAAAATCAGCAGGAAACGAGGGTGAAAGCAGGGAAGTTCTTGGACTACAGCTGGTGCACGTAAAATATGTTGTTTTTTTTTTTATGATGAGAGATCTGCAACTAATGGCACAATTAAGTCATCTGGAACTCATGCCCCTCTCTGTAGCAGACACTCTTTAACTGTAGTTTGCCGTCTTCAATTGTTTTTCCCAGCACTGCCCCACTCAGGGGAGCATTGCTGTCCATCAGTCTTTGTTTACAACCCATACGTCCGAAAACAAACAAGCCAGTTTCGGTGTTAACCCAGGAGGCAGTGCTGCACCTCGTTCTGTGGCAGATCTCTGCAGCCTGACCTGCTTCACTGCCGCCTGTTCTGTGCTTATTCAGAGCCTTTGAGAGCATCGCTGGCTCAGGCTCTCTGGCTGGCAGAGCCTGAATGCCAACATGATGTCTCCCGTGTAAGGATGCATTGAGATTTAAATTCCACCTCCATTCAGACACCTCTCTGTTTCCTTTTTTTTTTTTTTTTTTTTGGCCGTTCACAAACTGAATTTCAAACCCCTATATGCATTTGCAGAGCCATAAGATGGAGAATGTTTTAGATGGAAGAGAGAACAGACAATGAAAAGCCAGAGGGAGAACTGTTTGGGTTTTTTTTTTTTGGGGGGGGGGGGTGTTAAACACAGAGGGGCAGATTTCTGGATGAAGAACTGGATCAGGATAGGCCAAGAAAAAGCAACAAAAACAACTTTAAGCTCTTTGACTTGATTTAGGTTCCTTTCTATGTCCTGGTGCACGTACATCTGCGTATTTTAGATGAGTGTTAATGATTTCACTCACTAGCTCTTACAGGGATCTGGGTGAACTCGTTAGTGTAATTAGTTCCAGATCTTTGCTTCCCTGGTCTGTGGGTGAGGTCTTCAGCTAAAAGCGGATTCATTCCCACGAAAAGGCATGCTTTGTGGTGCCTCCATTGAAAAACTCTAAGCCCCCCCTCAACTGAAACAAGGAATGAAAAGGAGGGCTGGTTGGGATTCTAATCAGCACATACCAGTGACATCCAACAGCTTTGGGAAGAGAATCCTAGCACAAGAGAAATGGCACATACAGTGTAGCATCCTTGTAATGCTTTTATGATGGAGAATGCACACACACGTAATAAGGAGACATACAAATGTGGCTTGAAATTGTGTCTATTTGTATGATTTTGAGCTTTTAGAAGATGGTTAAATGCATAATGGAGAAAGAACATCAACATTTTTCTTTCTCTTCAGTTTTGCTATTTTCTTTAAAAGAATTGGATACACTAAATGTTCTAAGTTTGCACCATGCCTCAAATGAAACAGTCAAGAAAAAACAACAACTCTTTGGTTGCTCACAAGCTAACAAGATATGTTCACATTGGAGCCGTAATCTCTCTCTGCTTCCAAAGGATCCATCCAAAACAGCTGAAAGCTTTGATATAAATTATCAGATGTGATATTGTCTTAAAAATGCTTTTATATATTAAACTGGGCAAATATAATTTGGTGAGTGCACCCATTATTATGAGTGGATTATATCCTAGCAAGTACCGCCCACCCCCCATCTATAAAAATCATCCTATATTTGTAGCCTTCTTAAGCGATTAGATGTCCTGCCAATGCGAATCAGTGCCCGTAAAAGATTACTCTTTAAAGATGAAGTTGCTTCAACTAAATTGCTGAACATCCCATACTGCCACATAGTACACCGATCTAACCTGAGCTTTCAGCATCTTCTTGGGATTCTTAGAAAATAAAATTAATCAAACCTCCTTGGAAGATATGAATATAACGGTCCAACTTACTTCACCAGTATTAACTTAATGAATAATGAATAAAAAAAGACCAGTTGTGCTTTATCACAACTATTTTTCATCTTTATCTGTAGACTATTTTTCCTCAGTCTAATAAATGGCTGCTCAGTGAGCTCAATAACCTACACATGGTGTCACTTGTATAGCAGAAGACTTAATTCCATTACAGACTTTAATGTTGGCCTGTGCCTACAAGAGAAAATTGATTCTGCTTTAAATAAACATTTCACAAATTCTATAAACACAGTACCATCACGGATAAATGGTGTGGTGTTACTGCTGTCAGTGGATACTCTAGAAGAAGTTAGGATGTTTTGCCTGATGTGGCGTGGGAGTGTTAAATAAATGAATGAAGTGTGGACACTTACAAAAAAAAAACCACTCAGAGGAGTAGAATAAAATCACAAGGATTTCAAGAGCACTTTGGCGCCACCTCCCACTGAAATTATCAATTTTTAATTAAATCAAGATGCTCCTGAGAGAATCATCATTTCAGGACTAGTCATAGTCATTTGCCAACATGCATCGGGAGCGGAAATGCACAGTTGATTTTTCTAGGACTCAAATATACATAAAATAAACAAAACAGGGAAATAAAATTAACATATAGGTAAACTCCCCTAAACCTGGCTTTTGTATGGACAAAGGCAGGATATATCACATAAGACCTAAAAAAGACCAAACTGCTGATGTACTTCACTATCTTCAGAATATTCTCACACAGTACAAGATTTCCTCAGACATATATGTCAAGTTCTGCTCTAAGGAATGGCCCTGTTTTACGTCCCTTTGGTCCAGATCTTTTTTTATCCAGGGGCATTTAAATCATTCAGAAAGGTCCAGGAAGGAGAGCAGAGCAGCCGAGGCAGTGGCTCCTGCAGGAGTCTAGTGATCGTCAAGCCTGAGGGAGTTTTATCCTGCTCGCTTCTGCTTGTATTGGCCATCAGATGTAATATAGAGGGTGAATGTGGGTGACTGCTGAGCCTTAGTGGAATCACTTTTTAATACAGTTGGCACCTGAAGGGGGGTTAAAAAAAAGTCAATAGGTAAAGTAATATAAGCAGTTGAGTGAGTAAAAAGGTTGTAAACAAGTTGGTGGAGCTCATCAACATTTTCTAAGCAGTTTTCTGTTTTCGGGTAACGACAAATGACAGCAAAGCAAATGTGTAGTCAAGTCAATTTGTGGTTAATTTACCTTCATTTTGTCTATTTTCAGCAGTGTCACTACAAAATTATAACTTTCCTTGTAGCCTGAAAAAAAACCCAGTCTGACTCGCATGGATCCTTTCAAAGATGATTTGATGTAGATATTTATAGGCAAGGTGTCAAAGATGAACCCCCCCCCCCCCACACACACACACACCAAAAAAAAGAGATCATCTCTCTCGTGAGTATGACGCAGATGCAGGTGTTGAGCTTCACAAATGTAACCGACAGCCGGGCAGGAAGAGGGCTGATTGGTTTGACAGGCTTGTGGTCCAACGCTTTGGTTTTTTTTTAGACTTGCAAGGTGAGCGAGTGACAGGTTAGTCAGCTCTATCTAATGCACTATGGTATCAAAGCCAAGCGCTGACCCATTTCTGTCAGAATCAACTTGCACATGGAGAAAAAAAAAGTATTTTTAAAATTCATAAGCTAACCTGAAAATGACAAGGTCTTCTGTCTGCACATGCGTTTGCTCATCAGGAGTGGCGTCAGCTCCAGTATTGTTTGGAGAATACAAATGCTGAAAACAAAGAACCTGACCTCTTCTTTCCTTCGGCAATATATAATTTGCATACAAGTGTAGAAAGCTATCATTACTTTCCTAAACCCTGGAATGGGTTGTGGAGTTTATTGATGAAGCTGGTAATGTTGTGATCCCTGTGTTTCTTTCTCTTTTGTTTCAAAGTACAGGTAGACCTTCACTTTGGCCGTTGTAGCATATTGAAATTATGCATGCTTTTTATAGATGGCATTGATTCGATAGAGTGCACAAAAACCTTGGGTCTCATATAAGCATTTAGCTTATTGTTATTATTACAATAATAATAACACTACGCCACTTCTGTTTATGAAGCTTATTCACTTTGCTGGCCATTACACAACAATTTGTTTTCTGTTGATTATGCCATTAAAAGTGGCATGGCCTGTTATCTGCACTGCACAGTAGTTGAGGATCCAGCTGAGGATCCAGCTGTGCTAGCAGCATTTAACCAATGTATCAGTCATGGTATGGTTATTTTAAGCCTTGTCCTCAAGCATGCAAAAGCTATTAAACTTTTTTTTTTCTTCCAGCAGCGTAAGCATGGTCTTTGCAGGCATCTCTAGCATCTAAAAGCTGTCACTGCCTTATGCTGATGCCAGAACCGCTCTGAGCCTGAGTGGAAAGGTCACTTCAGTGGATAATTAAGTCCTCATAATAGTCACTGTGCCTTCCTCTGTTATGATCACCACTTCTCCTCTAATTATATGTGTTCTTTATGAGCAAGTGTCTTCTTCAAAGGCTTTGATGCAGTCAGGCTGTTCAAAACATATCTAAGCTATTGTATTATAGCGTTCTTGTTTGAATATTTCTCTGATATTTCTTTTTTCAATTTTGAGGTAAACTGTAACAATTTAAGGACTGTGAGGGTTATGGTTAGGGTTAACAAAAAACAAAAAAACCCCACAACTATGATAGAAATATTAAAAGGGTTTTCTAAGGTGGAAAAGTAGGTGTATTCAAAAAAGCAAAACTGAAACAGACGTAATGAATAAATCATGACATGCATTATAAATCAAACAGGGCATATTTTCTTCCCACTATCTTAATTATTTTCTGACTTTTGAAGTTTGACTGATACTGCACTGTTCAAGTGCATCATGCTGTTGCATCCGCTCAGTCATGCCAAATGGAGAATGAATATTCAACATCTGCACAGTGCTAGCACACGGACTAAATATAACGGACTAATATATGCTCATATGTATTTTGTTCAAATAACAGATATAAATGTAAGATCGAACTGGTGTTTGATGTGATTGTTAAAATAGTAAGTTTTAAATCCTTTACCACACCCACCATACATCCTGTACCAATCAATCAGTTGGACACACCCAGGAGTCTATATAACTCCACCCTTTGGGCCTGCTAGGCCTTTTACTGCATGTCTACCAGAATGCGAACATAGGACCTCGTAAGTTAAGTAGACTCTGCTTAAACCTTTAATTACCTGATTGCCATGCAATGTAAATGGATAGTTCATCAGTTGAATGTTTATTTATTATATTATACTAAGTCCTTGTATTGTTGCCTTCCATAATGGAAAGACAAACTCCAAAATGGTGGATGCATTAGTCATGTGGTATTGTAATTTGGTTTGATCTTTATTTGTAATTGTCATTATTTTTATGTATAGAAAAAACTCCCAAATCATCCATCCATCCACCTAATCATCCCTTCATTGAGTCTTCCAATTCATCATCAATTGTTTAAATGTGCCACCACATCAGATGTTCTGTCAGCAACAACCACCACCTTTTATTCTTATTTCTTCAGTGATATTTTTCAGTATGTTGACAACAGTATTTATTATAAGTTATTTCACTTTGATGTAATTGTTTCCCTAATCCTTGACAGCAAGCATGGAGTCTAGCACAAGTGCCATATTGGAGAGATAAGCAGTTAAGAAAAATGTCAACTACAACCATTTAAAAAAGAAACTGAACGCAGAACCTTTTTAGTCTAACCCCATCTGTAGTAAAAGACAACCCACTGAGCTTATTGTTATCCCTGCAGTTATGGTGCTGGCTATTCAGTATTCTGTATGCCAGCAGAGTATTTTAATGATTGTGTATTCTCAGCATGCTTCGGTCATTTATTGGGCTTGAGGAGGGCACTGTACCTAGAAAGACGGCTCTTCTAAATGAAGTGCTTGTCCTTGAGGAAGACAATGTGTCCCAAAATCTCCCACTGAACTTGGGAGTCAGTAGGCATAAAACTCACATGTCTAATAAAATGAGGTTTTCCAAGCAGCAGAGAACAGTTTCCTGATTGCCTGCAATTTTTTTTTACTTTTAGTACTCCTGAGCACCAACTCCATTTATTTTAGATTTTCATAAGCATGCTGAGATTCAAAATTATACATGATTTTTGGCATTATCCCAGTAAGCTTATATAGCATATGCTAAATAAACACTACTGTTCTGATGGGCCGCAGTTAATTAATCTCTGCAGGGATGCTATGCCTCAGATGAATTGACCTTTCACCACTACTTAGTGCATGCCATCCAAAACAAAATGGTGTGCTTCTGTTTGTTTGTTTTTCTTTGTACATTTGAAAACTTGATTTAAATGTATTCTAAATTGGTTTTCTATTTTGCTAAATGCATGGAACCATAAAGAGTAAAGCTATGCTGAAATGGGCACAAGCAAAATGAGTGTAGTTTCTGGAGTCTATGAAGCATGGGTCCCATAGCAGTCTGACGACATAAGGCCTGACAGGCTATTAGTTGTAACCTAGGAAGGGAGAGAGGGGAATGACTCCTATTTCACTTTCGATAAATGTGATTAAATTTCACACAAGCACTTAGTGTATGTGGAGCATGGTTGGATGGGATTGTATTTCAGAGCAAAAAACACATGTCCCAGAAGTACCTTGTAATCAACTTGAATCCACAATGCCGCCCCCCCCCCCCAATAATGCAATTCAAGGTTGCTTCTCTTAAGTGTAAATGAGATCTCGGTCTGATTTTGCTGAACACTCTACCACATCTTACGGTTCATGATTTCACTAAATGTGTTTAGGGATTGAACGTATTCAGTATTAAGTTTCCTGGAAATGGTGGAGTTGTAACTTGGTTCAGACTTGATCAAACTTCAGGATGTTGAGGTCAGTCCGAATAGAAATTGAGCTTTGAAGCCTTATTGCTACTACTGAAAAAGCTGAGAACAAAAGCTACTGCAGAGAACTAGAAGGGATGCTCACTTAAAAATGCAACAAAAAAGAAAGTAAAACTGGAGAAGAAATGACAAAGTCTGAAGACAGGCTGAAGAACAGGTTGGTAACAGGTGGTGGATTAACCAAGATTGTGGGAGAGGCACCAAAGCAAGGGCAAAGAAAAATCAACAGACTCCAAATTAATGAACACGAATAACAGAACAGACAAAAACAAACTATACATGGGCAAAGACAGAAATGCAAACCCTCACAAACACGAGTCAAGTGAAGTCTGTTAAAAAAAAAGCTGTCTTTCTCGTTCTACTGCAGGAAAAAAAACACTGCTCTCTTCCAGTTTTCAGAAAAGTCAAAGCTGTTGCACTTTATTTAGGGTTGATCATAGCCTCTGTGTCATGAACTGGGAGACCTTTTTTGTATATTGGGTTTCAGGAAAAAAACTATAGTCTGAATGGGCAAAATCTCATTTAAAACCTGCCGAAGGGGTGAAGTAATTTTTTTCCCCCCGCTTTAGGAGCAATAAAGTTATCTTATCTTATTTTGAGTAATTTTATTTGGTGAAGAGGAGTGCTGTGCGATATCTACAGCTGGCTGAAGGCAGCAAGTTTTGGTTATTTCCTTATATATAAGAAAATTACAAATGAGTGAACCAATTTATTGATTTATGTGCAAACATACATGGAAATGAAGTATATGAGGTAAAATTATATGCAATTCTAATAAGCTTGAAAGTCAAAATATGGTTGGAGCAGCTTTATTCTTCAACACAGCCTGAACTCGCAACCTTAATGTTCAGGAATAGTTTTTCAAGCTTCTTAAAAGGCATTCAAAGCGTTGAATGTTGGTTGGCCCAACATGTTTACAGATGCTTGTAGATATGTTTTTTTTTTTTCTTTCGACCTCTTCTATACATGTTGATGATGATTTGACAAACTTTTAGATTCCTCAATCCATAATACCCATTACCACTGATTATCCACTTCTTGTGTAATTCGGTATACCTCTGCCTTTTAACAGCCACCTTTCCTATGATACCAACCTGCCTGTGCCCAAATGATACTCTGTTTTGTCTCCACTCGTCTGATTTTCTCAAATTTAGGATCAACGCCATATCATGCTGAGGTGCCAAGTTTTTAGCTAATAGCTCTCAGAATTTACCTTTTAGCAAAAACATTATTTTTATATCTGTACATTACAGTTCCTTAATATCAAAGATATGTTCATTTCAAAAGTGTCAGCTTGTATCATTTTTGACTTTTTTTTTAATGAACATAGCTTTGATATGAGGAACTGTAATGTATAGATCTCTTCAGTGATTTGAACTAGGTGGCTTGTGAGTAAAAGCAGTGTAGATACATTTCGTTATGCATTGTCAAACATGTACCATCATTTCAAGGTGCAGAAGGACCGATTTGGATCCTTAAACTTTATGAAATATGAGGTTAAGGCTTTTATTTTTTATTTTCCAGTGAATTGTGGGATCTGCTTTCTTCAGCTTTCTGTTGATCTGAATCATGTAAATAACACTGCACAAGGACTGAACTTTTTCTTACCGAATGATATAGAAATGTGGGAGCCGGAGCAGATGGTCAGGGTTTATTAGTAATAAGGAGAGGAGTTCAGGGAAATTGCTGCTGATTGAATTAGATTGGCGCTAACAGGAAAAACTAAAGACATTCAGTAACGGCAAGATCTGATGTGCAGAGATATTTCCATGGGTTGATTTTTAACAAAATATGAAGTGAAATTTGGTGCCATCTGTGGGCTTGTAGCTGGTGCTATCAATCACTTGTCACTTACAAGTCAGTTTTGGGGGGGGGAATAATTATTTTGTAACAGTTCCTCATTTTATTCCTTCTACTTTCATCTTTCTACAGCAATGGGAGTGCTCATGTCAAAGAAGCAGCAGGTGGAGAAGGTGCAGAAATGCACCGCTGTGGTCTCTGCCTTCCAGGCGGGCCTTAAAGATCGTGCTGTCACAGTGAAACAGGCAGAAGGGCAAGTGGAGGAAGGTGAAGGGCATGCCAAGACCAATCCTGATGAGAAAAATACAGAGGACGCAGTGCAAGAGGAGAATGACAATAGTGCAAGTCCATCAACTTCCCAGCAGGCCTCAGCGCCAACGAGAGACGAGTGTAACGTCAACCAGGAGGCTTGGTCGAGGTTACGGGATGGGAAGGGAGTAGAGCCGGAAGATCTTGACAAGACTCATCAGCTCACACCGCCTGCTTTTGTGCGACCCAAAAGGGAACCTGATGATGACCAGCCTATAGAAGTGGACCTGTATAAGAAAGAGGAGGTATTAAATAACAAAAGTCAGTAGTAGTAGTAGTAGCAGCTAGTCTTTGTCATATATTAAAAAGTAAATAAATAAATGCATAAAAAATCAAATAAGATGGTTCACAGTTGTGGGATTAAACAGATGACTACAAGATGTTAAATAATCTCTATGGCAACAGCAGGTTATTATATCTGGTGACCTGTTTTCTTCCCTCACATTAGGCATCATGATTGAACAGCACAGGCAATCCATAAAGAGATTCCTTAGCTTTATCTAAACATCCTTGTTGAAGGTGAGAAAGTATGAGTTTGAAGTTGTTTGCTGTTGGGCCTTTAATAGCTACACAGGCTGTGATGTATTGTGTGTGAGGGCTCTTCACAGTGAGCATCCTGTAGGCGGGCTGCTTTGGCTGGCTCTGAGAGGTGGCCATATTCAGGGTGACGCTGACTAACAGAGCATGTAGTTCACAAGAGCAATGGTCCCATCAGGTTTTCTGTTTAGAATAAATAAACATGGCTTCAACTTACTGTACTTACAATCCCGCACTAAACATTTATCTTGCAATAGTAATAGACGTGTCTATTGGAATGTTAGAAGACTGATACATGAGGGTCATAAATACTCGGACACTGACTCATTATGTAACACTCTTTTTAACTTTATTTTAAGAGTAGAACATCAATTTAGTAAGGAAAACTTTGCATATACATATACTGAAATCTAAAGGGACAATTCAGTGTCAAGCAGCCGCATGGCCAGGTGAGGCCAGTTCTTGTTGTTCCATGGAAAATTAAGCAGATGAAAATTTAGGAATTTATTCCAAGTGTTGAACTTGCATTTGGTTTTTATTTTTTTCAGTATACCAGTAAAAATAAAAACTTTACCTAATTCAGCTGGCACGCTCTTAAATAGGAGTGCACTGACAAGCTCTGCAATATCAAAAGGCTTAGAGAACCATAGATGTTGACTCGAGTGGGGAAAATCTCAAATTCTTTCTCAGGTTAAGAGAGACTTCACAACATTTAGCAGTTTCAAGCACTTAGTCAGTCTACTCTTTCATGAATGTAGGTACAGGGCTTACAAGATTAGACAAATAAAACGAAGGTTAATTTGTACAAGAATGACGGGTAGAGAAGTATGGAAAAGAAAAGGAAAAGCTCCAAACATGGCTTAGGCAAAGCCATGGCATAGAGCAGGGGTGCCCAACTCCAGGGTCTGTGTCCTACAGGTTTTAGATGTGTCCTTGATCCAACACAGCTGATTTACGTTTTTAAGGTCTTTTTAGGTCTATAAATACTTGAAGAATTACATTTTGTAATGTTGCCATTTTATACTACTACAGTGGATTTTAAAATCGGACAGTCAAATTTTTATGGTGGCCCTGAGAGGCCAAACGGACTGCAACTTAAAAAAACACCAGAAATAAGAAAAATGCTGCAAAAGCACACAAAACACAACAAAAATAGGAAAAACGACAATGGAAAAAAGGAAAAAACAGATTTCCAAAAGCAAAAGTGAAGTGTTTCTGGGGAGACAATAACCCGACGGACCAGTTGCAGGAACCCAAAACACGGTAGGTGTGTTTTATCATGATTCATACTGATGACGGATTTTAGGCTAATAGTTAGGCTAACACACTTCTTATCTTTCCTCACAAAACCGATAAATCCTCCACTTCTTTTAAGTGTCTCCCAGCACAATTCTTATATTTTGGTTCCTGCAACTGGTCCGTCAGGTTATTGTCTCCCCAGAAACACTTCACTTGTGCTTTTGGAAATCTTTTTTTTTTCTTTCTTCCTATTTCTGTTGTTTTGTGTGCTTTTGCAGCATTTTTCTTATTGCTGGTGTTTTCTTACGTGACAGTCCGTTTGGCCTCTCAGGGCCACCATAAAAATTTGATTCTCTGATTTTAAAATCCACTGTAGTAGTATAAAATGGCAACATTACAAAATTTAATTCTTCAAGTATTTATAGACCTAAAAAGACCTTAAAAACTCATGTTAGACAAAGTCAGTTGTGTGCCAATTTTTGCCAGGCTACTGCTTCTACTAGATGAGGGTCTTTTTAATTAGTGCCAACTGCAAATGTGTTTATCTCCCAGACAAGTGGTATGTTTTCTTTTTGGTTGAAGTACCATATTGTGCATGTTTGCAGTGTTACTTCATTCTTAGAAGTTATTATTTTATAGAGAGGCTTGCTGAACAGTCATCAGGTCAGATAAGGTTCACCATATAAGAGGGAAACTCTTACTGAGGAATATGACAAGAGGGATTTGTCTACGGCCCTGGCAGCATTTTTATAGATGTGTAAAAGTACCAAGAAAACTTGCAATGTCTTTGTGTTTAAAGCAGCCAAGCATTCAGCAGTCATTTTCCCTGGCTTGACAGCAGAGTGCAGCCTGGCTGACTTTACAAGGAGGTTGAATAAAAACCGACACTGAACACATTAGACAGCATCATAGGTAGTGATGTCCTTATTTGAGCCTGAGATGGACAGTTAAGTGCTGTACGTGACACAAACTACATTATATAATACCACTTCCACCACACTCCTACCACTGATGGACTGATGCTTAATTTCTTCTCGGTAACCTGTTACATAGAGGTTTGGTTAATGGGAGATGAAGAAAGGACGTCAGGAAGTTTAGAAACTACATGTTAACACAATTGCAGTTATCAGTTGTTGTTTTTTTTCTAAATGAGGGGGGGGACACTACATTTCTGTGAAGCAAGCAGAACTAAAAAAACAACAACTCTGTGTCACTGATGCAATCTTTCTCCTGCAGCCACGAAGCGATGAGATGTGTGACGTGTGCGAGGTGTGGACTGCTGACGACCTGTACCCTTGCAGGATCTGCACTCGGGTATTTCACGATGGCTGCCTGAGAGAGCTGGGCTACCTGCGTGCTGAAGCTTTGCAGGAGATGAGAGATACAGCCCACACGGTTACTGGCTGGAGCTGCTACTATTGTGTAAGTCGGGGCTCGTTGCTAAAAACATTCAGTGCTTACAAATGCAGCTATTTTTGTCATGTTTGCAACATAATCACAAACTTAACTAGTTTAGTATTAAATATATATATTTATATATATATGTAATAAACACTAAAGGCCAACCACAGTTCTTATTTGCCAGTCATTCAGAAAAATCTGAACTGCTATCCATTCATCTACTTAGCTGCTTGTCTAGTTTGGGATTGAGGAGGACCTGAAGCCTATCGCAGTTGTCATGGGATGAGAAGGTAGAGCCTGAACAAGCTGCCTATTGGAGAGTCATTCATGCTCACATTCACACTTGCAACCAATTTAGAATCACCAAGTAACCCAACATCTCTGATGCCCTTGCACAGTCCAAGCTCCAAAACGGAGATTGGACATATATTGGTAAAGTGGAACATTAATTTGTTAAATTTGATAATGGCATAATTTAGTAACATAAGGAGCAAGTTATAGAAATATTTGCAAACTCAATCATTGAAATGTCACACTACCGGTGTGAGAACACATCGACTGGTTTTCACTGTAGCTGCTTGAGGTATCATTCTGACAGCAAATATGACTTGTCACGTCTGGAAAAGCTCAGGTGGAACTAATACAGTTAATGATGCCTCTGTTTCCTTTAAGTGTCACAGACTGTGACTTAGTGTATTAATTAAGTACAGCTGAGTAAATTTGCCAGTTGTCATTAAAGCTGTTGACAACAACTGTTGCTGCCTTCAGCTTTCAATTCCTGCTTGTTAATTCATGTCAGATATACAAGTTATGGTTGAAATGGTGGCTTTTGCCATGTTAAAATCAGTCTTGTGGTAGGTTGTGGTTTTCTACATGTGGTTAGATTGCATATGGAATAGTCCACAATACGCCTTTTGTGTAAAGGCATGTGGAGATCATAGGCTAAAATCGGCAATATCATTTAGATCATTACACAGAAGATGATGGAGATGGATTTGATCCCACTTTGTGGCGGGCAATAGTTAGAAGCACTTATCATATTCACAAATTGCAAGTCTCCATAATTTTATGTCTAGATTATTACAGTTAGATTTCATATAGACTGAGGCAATGTTTTGGCAGATTTTTCTGTAATTCAAACAATAAAACAAACGCCAGTTTCTCATCAGAAATTCGGTGCCAGTGCCAAAACCCACGACTCCCCGATGACCCCGTGAGAGGCATAATGCAATCTGTTTTAATTCAAGCGTAAACAACTAAAGAGCGCTTTTGCCAGGGGACCTTTCATAGCAGAGTAAGGGCGCCATAGCCCCGAGAAGCAAAATCACATGCCAAAGTTGTGCAAGAGGGATGTTTTCACACAATCTGCGAGAGGACGCTGAAAGGTTCGTTCTTTGGCTAGCTTCTTCAGTGTGTGAGGAATGAGGGCGGAAGGAGACAATTCAGTGAGGGGGCGGGAGCAATGTTTTATTTAAATTGTAAATTCTAGTCCTCCTAGCCAAAGAAACCAGTTATTTTGTTAGTGTATCAGTCAGATGTTTCAAATCCCCCTCCCCACACACACCCTTCTATCATATCTGACATTTAATTTCACACAGGCACTACAGGCTGCTGCTGGCAGATGGACTGAGTTCCCTTGAAAGTGGATTTACAGTCTTCAAAGTAGGCGATTGCAATAGTGGCTTAGTTTCAGTCGCTCAGAAGGATTGGTCTGTGGATATAACTGACCCGTCTTTATAGCACTTTGATGCTTGCAACTAGGCCTGTATGGTCCATAACTTCCACATGGGGTCACCTACAGGAGTTGTGTTCATTTATGCATGTGGAACAAAAGCAGTAACTTTATTCATAATTTATTATGAATTCACCCTTTTGCAAGTTACATGTAATAGGGAAAGGCTCTATAGAGCAATTCTGATTCTAGAGCAATGTCTTTTGACTCCTGTTCTTGATGAGATGCCAGTATAAGGGATCATTTATCCAAGACATGGCAAACTGCAGTTTGTTTATTGTATTTGCCGTATTGTATTTTCCCACCTCTTCTCTCCTCGCACCTCTTGATTTCTTCAAGTAGCTAGGTATGTGGTAATGATTCTCGTACTCTTACTACCTCATAAAGTGACTGCATTACAAGTAAACCTTTCAGATCACACGGTGATCGGAGTCATTAGTAACAGAAATACTGTTTATGAACAGTATTCCTGTTCATATTTATAACTTCTTGGGTAAAGGGCTTGCTGATTATTTAAAGTTGTCTTCAATAACACATCACCAGCGCTATCATTGTATTTTTTGAACAGGACAGTCTCAGATAGCTATTTATGCAATCTGCCAGCATAAGATTAGAAAGTGTTATTTTTATACCTTGTTCCCTGCAGGCCTTTTGTCTCCTAGAGAGCTTTTTTTTTTTTTTCTCAGATGCTGCCAGTAGATGTTGCATGAACCCTTAAATCTATTTTAAATTTCCTCTGCACATTATATTGGATGACAAATAAGACATCTGTAGCTGATGGGCAGTTTTATTGCTCAGCAGACAGCTGGTGTTACTAAAGGTAATGCTTTAGTAAAGCACAATTTGTTTTGCCTCCCACATTGATTTTTAATTGACTCCTTGAATGACAGACACATGCAAATAAATAGATATGAACATGTATGAAGTTAATTGCAAGCTTATTAAGGTGCAGCAACCCCAGAGCACATATATCAATAAGCTATATCAATACAATAAGTGAAGCATCTCTTTGGCTTTTTCTTATATGCAGAAGTTGGTGAATGAAATTAAATTTGGAGAAACTGACACCAACCTCAAAATTATGATTGTTTCTGATGCCTAACATCAGGCAAAATCTTACAGCAGGAGCTTGCCTAGAACAGTACACACATTAATATCTTCCTTTCCCCACAAAGTTTAATAAAATTTGGATTAGCAGTTTTTGCTAAACTCCAAAAACAAACATGGCATTTAACTTCACACAGTCTTTGTGCTGGATTGAAGTGGAGGCATTTGGTGGAGACGATTTGCACAGAGTGCAATTTGCATTTCAGACCCAATATCTGATTTTCTGTGCTTTAGCGGAGACGGATGACTAATGAAACTGATTTTTATACAATATTGATTCAGAATTGGCTGTCATTTGTTGAAATATATCTGCACAGACAACTGAATAGCACATACCATAGGACACAAATCCACACTGGAAGAAAAGTACAAAGCATTGTGAAGGAACACAAAGGTTTTTTACAATGTGACACCAGCGGAGCTTTACTGCACTGTCTGGCTGTAGCTCACTCAGGTTAGACACTTTGTAGTAATAAGCCTGTTAAAATTGTATAGCCAGTGCCACAAGTTTAAGCAGGACGGAGTGTCCCAGACTGGAATGACCAACAAGACCAGATGTGCATAGTTTGAATGAATCGGTCCAATGAATGGAGGATCTTTTTTAAATTAGTGACTAATTTTGTCAGTGGGATTAACTGTTTAAGTGGAACCGCCCACTTTCAGCTCTTAGATATTTATAGAGCCACAATTTCTATAGTAAATATGAAATTACATTTATTGCAGTCCATACTTCCCTTCATCCCTGTGCTTAACTGTTTATCCACTTCAAGCTCATGAGGGTGTTTGAGCCTGCTCAAGCACCCCAGTGAGTGGAAAGTATGATACATACATTTGATCTTGAAATACAGACAGTAAGGTGGTAAGATGATAGTTACTTTGATCTTGATTATAAATTGAAAAGGAAGAGAAAAATTAAGATGTTGTGCCCATGTTGACCAACCACCAGTGTCCTTTGTGGCAGGGATGTCACTGTCAGCAGGTGGGATGGGGAGGCTAGGGTTTTTTTGTTTGTTTATTTTGTTTTTTTACAGCCCAATTCACTCACATTATTTTTATATTAGAATGCATTGTTCTTACACTAACCATCCGATCTGTTTATATTTGGGGAAATGCAGATACTGGCAGGAGTGTTAGTCAGACTGATACTGACACTGAAACACTCAACACACTTGCTATACAGTAACTCATACTTTAATCACACTTGGCTGACATATGTGCTTTATTCATTTGGCCTTATTACATATACCATTTGCTTCAATTTGCCAAGCTTAAGGGTATTTTTTTCATCTGTTTTTCTAAGTGTGGGCGGTTGTGAATTTCATTTGGAATTCATAATGTGCCTTTTATGAAGCCCTGACAGATTGTAAGGGTGATCAAGGACCATGTAAACACACTAGAATTGGCTTATGTCAATAATCCCAAGGAGACTAAAGTTTGATCACATCACTTATGTGATAAATAATGTAGAAATTTAGATAGCAGCATCTTTTTTGCTGATATTCGAACAAGTTGGGGAATAAAATGACTATCTCACATCTTTGGTTACATTTGTCTTTCCAGCTCTGGTTTTCTCTGGCCTGTGTGTATCTGGAAATCTGTTAATTTAAACAAAAAGTGCATAACTGTCTTTTCTCCTATTAAAGCCAAATTGCTTTTTGTTGACACATGGATTTAAGTGCTAACATCGTTATATGTAAATTTATGAAATAAGTCATTGTGAACCTAACATCTGGAAAACCTCCTTTTATTTCTTTTAATTATGATGCCATTATGGAGAGTGACATAAAAGGCACATTACATGAATTACCCAGGAAACACTGAAATGGGTTCATTAGTCAAAGCTACATGCATGTAGCTAATTGTAAGGACTAGTTTAAGCATACTATGTTCATCCATCAAGCAATGTGCCACTTGCGATAAAAGAAATGGTCTGAGCATCATGTTACAAAGCGTAATACTCTGGCCTCATCTCACCTCCTGTAAAGACTTTCCCAGGACCAGTTTAAGTATATTCTCTTATCAAGAGTGCCAGCATGCCAATTGACTGTAAAAGAGACTGCATTAAGAGTAATACTCTGCTCTTCCCACACATCTCTTCCTGCAGGACAATCTCAATCTACTTCTCACAGAAGAAGAGATGTACAGCCTCATGGAGACCTTCAAGCAGTGCAAGATCATCCCTGGTGAGCTACTGAATACAGGTTAAAGATATTTGGTTTTGGTAGATGGTAGTAACGCTGGCCATGCAAGAACTTTAATACTTAACCTTTTATTGATATACTGTACGGGACAGCACTGTTGGTTGGTGCAAAGTTTGCAGATCTGATTATATAAAAAAAAAAATTAACATCCTCAACGAAAACCTATTATATTCTCAAGATGATATGACACAAATCACCATAAGACCCAAATTGGTACTGCCATTGCAGTATTGCTTTGCCACTGGTTGTACATGTCCGGACTTTGCTGGATGGCAGTCAGTGGGAGGATGCTTTTCATTTTGTTGAAAATCACTCACCATAAGATGATGTATCTTGAAGACTGCCAGGTGACTAATTAGGACCTGCGTGATGAATTGTTCCCTGCTGCTATAGAGTCGTGCCTGGTGTCAGATGAGCTGCTTCAGTACCGCCACTTTGTATCCAAGCAGCAGTTTGAAAAGGACCTGACTGATGAGCAGGAAGAGGAAGTCTTGGCCCAGTTTGCTGCGCTGGATCCTGAGAAGAAGGGACACATCGAGTGGTCGGACTTTCTCTATTTTGAGTCTCTGGCAGTGTTAAGGAAGTTTCGCACAGAGGTATAGTTGTGGATTAAGGAAACAAGATAATTGGGATAAATCAGCACCGCATTTTTAAACTCGACCTGAACTGTCTTCTTCCACTACCATGACTCTTGTTTGGGTTTACACTCAGCCATGGCCTGCATAGCCCTGATGAGTTTTGTTGTAGAACACTTTAATTATACCTCCAAAAACCTTCAAAATACTCTATTCCTTGTGATATAGAAAAAATGCATATATAAATGTAATTAAATTTTACAGACTAAGGGAGTGTTTAAACAATAATCGTTGTAGCTGTTGATGAAATGATCTCATTTTTCAGTCTGAATCTAAAAACTAACTGAAAGGCAAAAAATGCCCAAAAATCTGGCTTGCATCCAACAGC
Source organism: Pundamilia nyererei (assembly GCF_000239375.1). Taxonomy (NCBI): domain Eukaryota; kingdom Metazoa; phylum Chordata; class Actinopteri; order Cichliformes; family Cichlidae; genus Pundamilia; species Pundamilia nyererei. The sequence continues at coordinate 432,644 of NW_005187433.1, read as the reverse complement.
TGAACTATTCATTTTGTCCCTTGACAATAAGTGATCTGTTTTTGTTTGTTTTTGGCTTGACTAATTTCTATAAACAGGTATTTGCACGTGAAGTCTGTATGCAATGAACCTTCCTTTTTTTTTTTTTTTTTTTTTTTTAATCACAACCCTGTTTGTGCTGCAATACTGTGTGGAAAGTGGGTATTTTTCCTAAATGCAATCCTGAAGCTAACAGTTATTGTAACTATTTTGCAAGTTTTTAGCTTTTTGTTTTAATTTATTTTTCATGCATAAACAATGTCTGAGGATGGAGCCATGCATGATGAATAGAAATCTATTATCCCATCTGGATATCCCCCCCCAGAGGCTAAGGCTGCAGACTAGCTGATGGTTCCCAGATTGTGGTTTGAGAGGTTAAATTTGAAGTTTGTCTGAGACTTTGGGGTAGTACGGGATGAAGCAATGTTGGCAGAATATGTCAGACAGTCCAAGTGTCACAGGAAATGACCTAGAATGGCTAAGATCAGCCCTAAAGTGTAAATTTTACTGAATTATAGCTGTTTAAATCACTAAAAGGTAAATGCTATTCTTACACTTCTTGGATTTTATTTTTTATAGAACTCACTGGTGCGTCTGTTAACTGCCAAGGAGAGAGACACTGCAAGGTCAGTGTTTCAGGGTCTGGATCTGGATAAAGATGGTGTAATCACACGAGCTGAATGCCGCCAAGCTCAGCAGTCTTGGTTCGAGAAGCTCAAGAAAGACTCTCAGTCCTGCAATGTGAGGTGAGTAGACCACATGCCACTTACAGGGATAATTGGAAGGAATTTAGGGAGTCATTTGTATGCAAACTGCAGATGGCATAAAAGGTCTGGGCACTTAGGGAATAGAAACACGATAACATGAATGTGACACCCACCTCTAGTAATGCCATAAAGTCAGTCTTAAGAAAAAAAAAGTCTGTCTTAAGAATGCTGCTGCAATAATCTTTTATCCAAACACACAAGATGACAGCATTTTGAATTAAACTACACCCACTTATTAGTTCTCTTTAAATGCCATACTCTTTCCCATCTTATAATATATTTCATTATTTATGTTAATGCATGAGATTAACCTTGAGATGTCTAGCTTCAATTTAAATTGTCCTAATTAGTTTTATGATGTAGAATTTTAAATGCAAAGATCAATCTTACAAAATGGCTTTGAAAAAATAATTGAATTATGGATATTTAGTTAAAGCAATGTGCTGGGAGAAGAGCACAATGCTGGCGCTATGCCTTGGATCATGTGAAAATGCAGGGTTAATGGTGGGAGGTTTTAATCAAGCAGCAAGTGAAAGTTTAAGTTATAAAAAGAGCTTGAAATAAAACTAGCCCACAACTGAATACAAAGTCGGTACAATGAAGTATGGAATACAAAGGACTTGCACAGGACACAAGCTTCCCAGCCTGTGACTTATACCACTGTCATTGCCACCCTTCCTACCTCTTCATGTAGACTGTTAGGTCTTGGCATACTGTATTGCCACAGCTGATCCACCAAGGCACAGATGCCAAAGCACAGCTTGTGCGTATCTCTGTGATCCCAGTTGCGTCAGACGGAATGGCAATATTTGACACCCTGGGATGAAAACGTGTTGGTGTAAGGAGTACCTTGTGACGTTGGGCTCACAAAGACTTTAGCTGTCAGCCAACTTAATTTTCTTTTTCCTCACTCTGACAGAACTGCTAAAGCCAATAGCATTAAATGCTGTTCCTCAATATAAATGGTTATGTCATGGTTACAACTTTGAATAAATCATCAATATAATATAATCAGGAGCTTCGGAGAAAACTGATAAATCTTTGGGATGCTGAAATTAATATTGGATACCATTGATTAAGCCTCAGATGGCACTACATTAATAAACAGCCTTGATTCTGTCATGGAAATCACTGGATCACTGGGCTCAGGAATGATGTGACTGATTCAGTGTGCCACAAATGCAGGTTAAAGCTCTGTGATGCAAAGATGCATCTTCTCTGGGATAAAACTCATTTAAAGTTAAAAAGTGTTTATTGGTTAGGTGAATTGAAATATGAAATTATTTTTGGAAAAAATGGACGCCACGTCCTCTCAACAAGAGATAAGGGACCATCTGGCTTGCTGTCAGCACTCAGTTCAAAAGCCTGCATCTCTGATGCATCAGTGAGATTGACATCTTGCACATCAGAAAAGGACCATCAATCCAGAAAGGTATATACGGTACACGTTTAAGAGCAACATGCTCCCATCTAGATAACAACTTTTGCAGAGAAGCCTTGGCATATTTCAGTAAGACAAAGTGCACCTCTTAAGAGTGTGGCTAGTAGTCACTTTTAAGATGTCTGTGAGATCGAATTCAAAATGATCTTTTCCTAAAATCCAAAGGTTTCTCAGTTTAAACATTGTAATCTGTTTTTCTATTTTACAGAACATTCCAACATTTTGGAACTGGGGTTGTATTTACCTGACTGGATATTTATTCATTCATTTATTTATTTATTTAAAATACAAAACTCTGAAGGAGCTAATCCAAACTGCCAAGACATCTACACTATAGGAAAGCTTTTCTCGTTACACAGTAGTGTTCATCATGTACATTTGCATAAAGATAATTAATTATAACAATGGAACTTCTCCATAATTGACTTGCTGTCAATATTTTTTTATTATATGCAAATCAGCAAAGATTATGATAACATCCGAAATGAAGGAGAAATGTCAGTTAATGCAGACATCCAGTACTCTTCCTACTGCAACATTTGCTGATTACATAATTTGCATCTCATCATTCTTTGTTTCCAAGATAATGAGGAGAATATTGATTATCAAATAAGTCACCAAAATGTACAAATATTATTCTTACAGTAAAAACTGACTCTGGTTTGAACAACTATCCCCGTTAAGTGTTTGGGTTAAGATGAGCACTTCTTTGGCCACTGTAGAAAATCTGCATGGAGTGAAACCCCCAAATTTGTGCAGTGTCAAAATATCCAACTGTGGTTTCTTCTGATAACCATTTCCACAATGAGTTAAGCAAACTAAATGTCATTGTTGCCACTGACAATGCATGACAGCACGTGTGGACTGTAACAGGACTGGGGTGTAATATTTCTTTGTCCTGGTGCAGAGAAGCTCTTCAGTTCAATTTCCCTTTAGCTCAGTGAAGACATAACAGAGGACTTCAAAGAAATTATTTTGGCGCTGCTTGCACCACTGCAACACTGAAAAAATGGCAAGAGTCCTTAGAATTAAAATATTTTTCTACATCTTTTTTTATTAAACATAGTACATTTCAATAATATCAAAAAAATATTTAAACTGAAAAATAACCCCATGTACATCAAAGGCGAGGTAATGTTTCCTTTATGTATACTGTTAAATAGAGTATTTTACTGTCACTATGAGTCCTAAGTTTCTAACGCTGACATGGGCACATGGATAAACATGGATAAATTGCCTTTTGCAAGGCTTTATGTGAGACTGCATCAAAATTGAGTCACAATATTAGATATGTCTCACAACATAATGCAATCTAGTGTAACACTACAAAGTGCAAACTGACAAAGCTCTCTGACAAACAGTCATAACCTCAAGACAAGCAGTTTGTTGCTTGACTGAACTACACAGCTGATGTTTGTGTCCCCTTAATGCAGCGAGTAGCTTTATTTATGGTTAAAGTTGTGAGGAACCCCAACTAGTTTCCCCAGTAGATGGAATAATGAAAGGAAAATTGACAGTGTAACCACTGACTGACCCATCAGAGTAATAATGGAAAAAAAAAAAAACTCTGGTGGGGTTACTTCTGTTTGTTTTACAGTGTATGTGCATCAGTCGAATACGTGTTCAGATGATTTTCGCATGTTAAAGATGTAACTGCCACATGCAAACGTGCTTGACTGCAGGTCAGAAATGTACTGAAATGTCCTCAGATTTGTACTGTAATAAATGCACTTTCCATCACTGTCACTGTGTGCCTGCATGTGCTCGTTTACCACTTGATATCTTGTGCTGTCAAATCTAAGCTGTACCATTCCATCCCTCTCACCTATTCGGCATCCCCCCACAGACTCATGGGATTCTGCTCTCCTATGAATTGTGGGTGAGTGTGACTCAGCACTGCATGGCTTGTCTTTTTTCCCCTCACTTCAACATGCTTGAGCACTACTCAGTCAAGTATTCTCGGAGAATCCCTCAGTTTAGATTTAATGTGCAATTTAACCCTTGCTTCATAAGGAGCCTAAGGGAAGGAGAAACTCCAAAGTGTCTCTTTCTGGATGTAAAGCTACCATAGACACGTGAATCTCTCAAGTTTAATGAGACTGAGATGATCAGGTCTCGTTATACAGAGACATGGGTAATATTCAATCTGGCCTTTAGGGGATTAAAAGAAATCCTTTTCTTCTCCTTAGGAGTGCTTCTCCTTAAAATTCTTACTTTTCAGAGCACATGCATGGAAGTTGGGTGAGCACAGTGTCCATTAGGGCAACCCTATGTAGTACAACCATATGCATTTGAGCTGATTAAAAAGCAAATATACTAAATGAAACAGAAAACTCTGCTCCCTTGGATTGCATAAATTCACATGCAATGGTGTAAAAGGTAAAATGAATTTTAGCTTCTGATGATTAAGCGTCAGAATTTATTAAGAGCTTCTAAAAAAATGACTAATACTTGTGGGAGACAGCCTCATGAAATAGGCAGTTGCAATGTTTTAAGAACCATATTTTATATGGCTTGTATAAAATCTTAGATCATTTTTATTTAGTTTTTTTTTAAATCGCATGCGAACATCCTGATTTTGGATGGAAAAGCTGATGCTGTCAAACAAATCTCACTGCCTGGAAAGGACCGCATTAAATGATTTGCTGACTGGAGGAAAAACATCTCTAAAAAAATAAGCTAGTTAAGAAAACATATGGTTTGCATTTCTTCATCATATAAACACATTTCTTACATTTTGGAGACAAAATAAATGGGTAATCATTCATCATCAGCTTGTCAAATTAAGGGATACTGTGTAACCAAGCTCCATACATTCAGACTGCATTATACCTGGTACAGGTCACAAGTCTAACACAGATTGATAATTGGTTAATCATGGAATAAGATCTATATTAATTGTCAATGGAAATTCAGCTTAAAGCCTTAAGACTTAAAGTAATGATGCAAAACTAGGACGTTCCAATTTGCCAGTAAGACCAACATAAGTGCCGCCATGTTCATCATAACATGATGATTTAACTTCTATTTCCTTTTTTTCCTCATAGGCAATGGCAGCTGTCTTATTGTTCATTGACTGCCACTTCATTTTTGACATTTTTTCTTTGGTACAGTATAAGTCATGTTGGCCCCATATGTGAGAGCAGTCCAGCCAGCTCTGGCAGTGAAAGGAGCAAGAATGACGACAGCAGGTTTGTTGCTTTTTTTAAATTTTTTATATTTGTCAGTCTGTGGGTCAAAGTGATCAGTTATTGGAAAGTATATAAACGATTTTAGTAGATGCCAATTTCTGAAGTTCTTACAGGAAACCTTAAAAGCCTGCAGTAATTTTTACCCTAACTCGTGCTTCTCACCAGTCTACACATGTCCATTGTGACCTTGGTGTGGTAAAAATCTTTCTTGGGCAGAAACGTAGGAGTAATTTTGAGTGAAACAAGTCAGCCCAGAAGGCTGCATCATGGACAGTGATGTGACCTGCCTACTTCCTGCTGCAAGCTCTGTTTCCAATGCAAATGACTTCAAATTCACTTTCTAAGCTGTCGCCATGAGGTTAGGGTGAATCCTCTTTGCCATATCATGACTTTTGAGACTTTGAGATTTTTATTTGCAATAATTGCAGCCAATTAGCAAGCTGTTCAGGCAGGCAGTGTTTTAGGATGAATACAAACTAGTGGAAGTTTCTTAGGTAGAGGTCTAACTGGGTTTTATATTAAATACAGCAGTAACTTCATTTGTAAGTTTTTTTTTTTTTTGTTTTTTTTGTTTTTTTTTTCAAAAACCATGATGTGTAAGAATCAGTGTTGGGTAACTTACTTTAAATTAGTAATTTAGTTACATTACTAGTTCTATCAAAAGTAACTCAGTTACTTCAAGTTACTCGTTACTTTCAAAGTAACTAGTAACTAACTAGTAACTAGCTTTTTACATCCAACACGAAAACTGCAGTCGTGGTGCTTTTGATTGTACTCAGAACTTGGAAATTCTGCCTTCTGAATAGGAAGATGTAGGTAACACCAGACCGCAGATGAGCTGCATACAGGGCTGGACTGGGACAGAAAAATCGGCCCGGGCATTTTGACCGCCCCTCCCCCCTTCTTCCCAGCGCAAAGCACAAGGTTTGCATGCGGAGTGAAGCGGAAAAAAGTGTGAGAGACGGGGTGAGAGAAAGAGGCGGGGGAAAAAACAACCAAAAAACCCCCCCGGCTCGTGATAAGGAGCCGACTCGCGTCGCGCCGTTTTGTTCACGACAGACACATCACTGCCAGATAGACTGCAGGTCATAACTTCTTACCTGAAGTTCAGTTCACCTGACGCTCGGACCGGCGGCCACCTCGGGTCTCTGCTCCTCCTGCCTCCCCTTTCCTTCATCCATCTGCTGGCCTCCACCACTTGCTAATGTTACTGAATCTGTGGAAGCTCTGCGATAGCACACGAAGTAACGAATAACGACCCTATCTAAATCCCAATAACGGTTAACGCGTTCCATATTTTGGCATAATAACTAGTTACCGTGCTTGTTACCACAATAATAACGTAGTTACTGTAACACGTTACTTAATAACGCGTTAGTCCCAACACTGGTAAGAATGCATTAAATTAAGATTCCCAGACTAACCTGTGATTATTATTATTTTTTTCCATCATTACATGTATCAAATTGCAATTATTTAAGGACACCTGAGCGTGTGACCATATGCCACAAGGCCCTGAACTGAGGCGGGGGCCTCAGTTCAGTTCCAACCCCGGACCCCTTGGTGTCCCCATGTACTCTTCCAACCTTCCCGTCTGAAAAATCTCCACTGTTCTATCAAATAAAGACAAAAATGTCCCAGGAAAAAATGTCTTAAAAGGACCATTATCAGCTGGGCATATCAGTATTGAGAAAATACTGCTAATGCAGTTCATGGTCATACAAAGTAAAGTACATGCAGTAGGACTGATCAAGAACTATAGCTCTTATGGTCACTATAGTGAGGTGCCAGGATGACTCCTATTGTGGTGTGGTGTGGTGTATTATTTCATGGCATTCATTTGCAGTTACAAAGATGTACAACTGCTGGCTCTTGTATAGAACTAAAAAAAAATGCAACACTATCAGCAAACACAATTAATTTTGTTCAACAATCAAATTTTTTAAACTAAACTTTCTTTCTTTTACACAGGCCAGTGACCTGGGCAGACTTCCTGAGGGAGAGTGGCATCTATATTTTGGCTGCACGGCCTAATAGTTCTGCCATGCACATCAGACTGCCTCTATAGTCCAGGATCCGCTACTGCATTCAGCAGAGGGAGTGAGAGATGGAGGATGTACCCCCTATAGTCTACAGTTGAGTGAGGGAGGATAGACATGCTTATACAGTGACATGAGGATGGCAAGTGAGAGAACTGGATGAAGCAATGAGGTAGCAGATCAAGCCAGTGACAGAATCTCTCCTCCTCTGCATCACCTCAACACCACAACACTGACAATGCACGCTGACTGACACACCACAGACGCAAGTGACAGCAGCTGTCACAGGTCCCCACTCCAAAACCTGACAGCTTCCAACAAATGTGAAAGCTAGAACAAGTAAGACAACCCACTCACAACCTATTCAGCTGGTGATATTTCTTAAACTTTAAATGATCACGCACAGTCAGATGAGCACCTAGGATGATCACATGAGCCAACCTAGACTCTACAGCTCCATAAGACCCCTGGGTGGGCACATTTGGGTGTTGGGCTTCTACTCTTTCACATGTTCTTTCCTTTAGGCCCCAAAATGTCCTAATTATAACACCATGCAACTGAAATGGGATTGTGTTATGCACCATTAAAACTGTTAATCACGCCACACAGAAGCACATGCAAATTAATTTCTGGTAGTGTTTGATTTGTGGGAGGAGATTAACCACGCAGCTACATTAACGGAATATATACCAAACAACATTGAAAGCTATCTGCATACATTATAAGAGAACTGCTATATATACCAGTATAAATTATCATGCATTTAAAAAGATGTATTTATTCCTGTATCCTCTGATGTATCCTGTTTTCTCCATTTCACCCATGAATCTGTGTTCACGAAAATGCTAACTGTGAAAGGGAAAGAAAGCTAACCCTGTAAGTGACATGTATATACTGCCATATAGTGCATTTTGGTATTATTCTCTGAGCTGCACTATAACAAGGTGTAAATGCCACTCGTCGTATTCTAATGTTATTATTTGCACTGTAAGAATGAGATGTAGTTGGACTATTGTGACATAATCACTGTACTGAAAGACTGAGATCTGCTGGAAACGTTTGTCCTTTGCTAATATTCAGAAGCACTCTTTAAAAACTGCTATGGAAAACGAGATGAAATTATATAATGTAACAGATTACACGATAATTTTAAGGCACGCGATCCTGCCCCTGAATCACTAGAAACCTACTGTAATGAATAGGACATTATGTAGTGTTTATGCCATGTAATGGAGGTTTTATGCTGGGTTCTTTTGAAGTAAATAAAGTATGGTAATTAAATCAAATTGTGGTTTGAGGGATAATGTGCAGTGCTGAAATGCTTGCATAGTATTTGCAATATTGAGACTCTTTGTTTTCAAAGTATCAGCAAATATAATTAAAACTTTACAGATTTAGGTTTTTTTTTTTTCATTTTAAAACTAAATTAAATGGAATGGGCATGAGGCTCAAATCAAAGATCAAATATTAATTGGAAAAATTAATAAAAATAAACCTAAAATAAAACTGTATGACCATGTCTGACAGGAAGGTTACCGTAACCAGTGGTATACCGATGAGCATCAATGAATGCACAACATATCAAACCTTGACACAGACTGGCTACAGCGAAAGAAGACCACACTGGTGCCACTCCTGTCAGCTAACAACTGGAAACTGGCTACAATTTGCAGTTTTGCTTAAATTGGACAATAGAAAATTGGAAAAGATGGCACTTTTGAGTCTTGATTTCTGCTGCCACATTTGGATGGTAGAATTTTTGGCATAAAAACATAAAACCAGGGATTTGTTCTGCCTTTTATCAATTGTTCAGGATGCATCTGGTAGTGTAATGGGGTGGGGTATTCTTTAAGCACAAATTGTGCCCCTTAATACCAACTGAGTATTGTTTAAAGCAGGGGTAGGCAACTCCAGGCCTCAAGTGCCGGTTTTAGATATCACCCTTTGTCAACACACCTGAATCAAATGATTAGTTCATTAACAGGCCTCTGGAGAACTTAAGACATGTTGGAGGTAATTTAGCCATTTAAATCAGCCGTGTTGGATCAAGGACGCATCTAAAACCTGCAGGACACCGCCACTCGAGACCTGGAGTTGCCTACCCCTGGTTTAAAGAATACTGCCTGCCTGCCTGTCCCTTTATAACAGTCTACCCTTCTTCTGATGGCCATTTCTAGCAGGATAACAAGCCAAGTCTATTCATCTCAGACTTTGGTTTCTTGAAGATGACTGAGTTTATTGTACTCAAATGGCCTCCAGTTACCAGATCTCAATCCAATCCTTACCCGGAAGGAACACAGACCTCAACCACACAGATGTACAAACTGTTTTGGCTAACCACTACAAAAATGTGAACTTTCTGACCAGAGGCAAAAAATAAAAATCTGGTCCAAATTTACACAAACATTAAAGAAGCATACAAGGCGTTGCCCTCTGTCTGTTGGATCACATTTCACTGGCAGTGACTCCATAATATAGAACTCTAATCTGTAAAATCGGTTCAGCTGTTAACTCTTCAGGTCTGGAGTGAGGAGATCACTTCACTACTACAGAACTGTTTTGAAAGTGCAGCTTGAAGCAGCATCAGGAAATGAGTATAAACTCCATGACAAGCCTATTTCTCATTTTGAAATAGCCCTTTACTGGCACAGTTAAACACACTACATGCAAATCAAACTCAAAATTCTGTATTGTTCATAAGCTTCCAAATCATCCAAGGATTATCTAAAAAGGGGAAAAACTACTACCACTACTACTTTACCAATGTTGTATTAATGTTTGATTTGGAACTGGTAGCTTTCTCATTCTTTTAGTATAATGTAATGTGCGATGTGACATCTGGGATTTATCTGAAACCAGACCTATAATGACACAATATTTGATCAACTCTTAGGGCCAGTGTAACTTATGCTAACTAGTTGCATTTGCTGAAAAAAACCCCCAACAATTTGCATGCTTCAGACACGTTTGCATCTGACAGCATCCATTGCTGTTGGTGAGAAATGAGACTGCTTTTGTTTGCTTCTGTGTGAAATTGAATGGCCATTGTTGTGCAATGGTAGAATGAAAAGCTTGACAAGCGTAACATAGCAATAGAGTAGCACTGAATTTACACTTGTTTAAAATTCACTTATCAGACTCTGTTTGATTGCCTCATGCACTCTTTTTCCAAGCAGCTGAAGCAGACAGCATGACGGGATAGAATTGCTGCAACATCAACAAAGCTATGACTGCGAAGATTACACATTTCATGGAGTATAAAGAGGCTTTCCCTGAAAACCTCAACCATAAAATCTCAATATACAGCATGGAGGTCAAGAAGGTAGAACATTCAGAAGTGGCCCTTCATGGAGCAGTTTGAAACTAAGTGTTGCTTTTAAGTGTATGACCACTGGAACTTTCACCTACACACAATTAAAATTAAAACAACACTCTCTCATACCTACAAGAGGTTATACCATCTTTGTGCTAAGCGACTTTCCATATATTGATTGAAAAGAGTATAATTTGCCTCAGAAAGTAAAGGTGGTAAAAATAGAGAAGGGAAAATATACAGTGAAATAGTTGTCGGACCCTATAGCTCCCCAGTTGCTCTCAGGCTTTTTACTTTTATCTGTTTAATAGAACAGAGTTCAGCAGTTACATCTACCAGATGTTAAACTGAAGGTCAGACTAACTGTTCAAACTAACTGTAGGTGACAAACACACAAGCAGTAGAAAGAGAGAAAAGGCAAAACGGAGAGCGAGCGAGCGTGGGAGTGAAATCATTTAGATGAGGATGTTATGTAATTGTTTCATAACAGATTCAATGATGATCTTCTTGACCAGGCTAATTGCTGCATTAAATGCTGAGTCAAATGTGAAACTTGAGCTCTGAATTAATTCAAGGTTATCCCGCCTAAATAGCCTCACAAATTAATGTGCTAATGAGAAAGACTGTTTGAAGCCCCCTTGTGTGGACTTTGCATCATTTGGGATATTCAGCTTATGACTGAGTACTTTTTTTTTCTGCTGAAACAAAGGCTCTGAAAAATTAAGATTGTTGAAAAGTTGTTTGAAAAGGGCTGAAAGCAAAGCAGAAATTCTGACTTCACTAAGCTCTTTTCAAACAACTTTTCAACAATCTTAATTTTTCGGAGCCTTAAGCATGAAACAGCAACTCGAAGCAGTGAGTGGTATAAAAATATCTATTTCTCCTTTAATCAGTGTCATATTGAGTAGAAGCAGAAGAAGTATAAATAAATAAAAGTGCATTGTAGTGGTCTGCCCTGCTGCCTGTTCAGGGACTATCTTGCTTTTCACCCATTGTCAGTCAAGTTAAACTTTTCTTAGACCAAAACAAATGATGACAGGATGCATGGCCAATTTACCAATCAATTAATCCAAGAATGTAAAACATGCAAACTAAGCTATTACATCTTAGAAATCCAAACTGTTCTGTTTTATAGGGAGATGACTGTTTTTTTTTTTTTTTTTTTTTTTTTTTGTATTTTCCATTTTTGTTATAGATAAAAATAACCAGTAATCCAATTCTGTCTACAGTAGATAAACCATGGCCTTTTCCTAAGTGCATTATGAAAAAAGTCAGTGAATTACATGTGAAGGGCTCTGTTGTCATAAGCATGGGAACTATCGTCACTTCCAAATTTTGCTTCCATAAATAAATAAATACATTTTGATGGTGCATTAATTTGTTCCTAACTGTCTCCAGCAACTGCACAGTTGACTTTTGTTTGATTTCAGTGTCCCCAGTAACCTCTATACTGTATTTATGATCTTTTTTTTTAAAGTACATCTTCAACAGAAAACAAATAATGTTTTTGGAACAGAGCTTTGCCTTTCAGTTAATGATAGTGAGATGATTCTATGCCATCATGTTTGAATGTTAGCGCTTTAATAAAAGTAGTCTTTGCTTACTAGTCTACAAGTGTGCCAAATGTGTTATGCACAGATGTGAGCCTGTAAGAGTATCAAAGAAACAACCGTTTTTGTTTTTGTTTTTTTCTTTTGAGTCATCTCTCCCCATGTGTGATCCAGAGGAGCTCTGTACAAAGGTTATCTGGCGTGTCCTACAAGGAGTGTAACAGGGCCAGCTGCTGGCAGAGGTGCTGTGATGCGGACGGCTGCTGTTGTGTGATGGCTTCACTCAGCAGGGATGAGTAATGGTAAACAAGTGTGGCAGTGCGGTCATAGCTCTGGGGAGGCAGAGCCAGAGGAGAGCTGCAGTAAAATGTCAGCGCACAGTTTCTTCATGGAGTTCACAGACTGGTTTGAGTGCCAATGCAGGATTTCTAAATAGGCAGTGAGTTCCAGATTGGCAACTATTAGGTTAAATTTTTCTGGTGATAATGAGTGTCAGTGGCAATGCCTTATCGTAGAGTTTGATTTGAAGGTCATCTGCATACATGGGAATACAGACACAAGCCACTCCAGTCTCACTAAAAAACAAGACAAGACCTCAGTGGGGATACTTGCCATCCAACTCTATTTCTCCAATGCCATTTTTAGATCATCCTCCGCGTGTAAGCAAATAATTCACATCCTACTTCCACCAGCACAGCCAACCTTTTCCTTGGAGCCAACTCGGTCTCTGCAACTGACATGAGCCAATTACAGTCGTCTGGTTCCAGGAAGTACAGCCATTGCTCTTTTTTAATTTTTCTTTTCTTTTTTTTTTCTCTTGAGCTAATTTGATTCAATGTACTCAGCGAAAGTGTTGCATTTGTCCACTGCACAAAAATATGCATTTAAAATTTTGGCTCATGCTTTTTTTTTGTTTTGGCATCTCTAAAAAATAAAGTTGAAGAAAAAACAACAAAAGTTGGCTATAACAAGGCATAAGCTGTGAAGGGAAAAATTAAATCTCTGTAATTGAACACCCCATGTGGATCGACAGCTGTGTGATGCAGTCAAGTGTGGCTGGCCATGGATGTAATTTGGGGCTGTGCCTGCTGTAACATGCGCAGATAAGAGGGCCTTGTGAAAATGTAAATTCTTCTCTTTTAAAACGGTCCAGCGAAATCCCACCTCCCCTCAGCTCAAACATCTCTACTGGACATTAAAAAAAAAAACAGAGCCTTAGCTGCTCATTATGTGCCAAAAGGCTGCACAGCTTTCTCTGCCTCCTGTGTCTCGAGGATGCTGTTGTGCCATTGGGGGTAGACATCGTTAACTCTTTTAAATCTCTGTCAAACTTTGAGAAAAATGAGTTGATAAAGTCAGGGAATGTTGGTGAGGGGACAAACAAACATCAAATGATTTTTTTAAGCTTTTGCTGCAGTTTTGTGTGACTGCTAACAGGAGATACTGTAACAGAAATGTACCCCATGAGGTGCAATAACAACAGACAGGGAGCGAACACTAATAGCAAAAAGTATTGCATTTGCTGTTAAATGTTCCACTTGTATTGCCGAAGTAACAGAACATAAAAATGTGTAGTTAATAAAAATAATGACAATCTATTTGCTGTGTTACAAGTAGCAACACAGTGTGCTGTTACTGTATGACTTATAATAAATGCACTTTACTAAAGCTAAATCTGAATACTTTTTGATCTTATTAATTGCACCTTCTCTTTCCCTGCTTTTTCTTTTATTACCAGGCACACAGACACCACAGTACTGCTCAGGGTGCTTGCCACCACAGCAACCTAATGAGTTTTCACACTGTCCAACAGTTAGATCGGGCTGCCTTACAAGGACTGGTGATTTGCTGCTTCGTCTCTATCTCTTTATCTCTACAGGGCATTGATACTTTAATCATCACAGAAGCATGGCTTTGAATTCAAACAATTATTTAGGTGACCGTATTAGGCATTCTCACAGCTGGATCTGATTCCTCATATTACATTTGTGAAATGTGTTAAAGGCAATTATACCAAGGAACACATTCATATTAGATATCAGGGATAGGATAAAGCTGCTGTGTTTTTGTTATACCAGCAGTCTAAATTTTCCCAAAGCACTGTCACTGGCTGCAAGACATCATTAGCCTAACTGGTGGTATGAAACACAATGTATAAGCATATCATATTTAGACCTATTAACATATTCTATCAGTATCTGCATCTATATTTATGTTTATGTATGGATTGGAGATTATGACACTGACAAAAAGACAGGAGGCAAAGCTGGACTTGGCAGAGTTGAAGATGATAAGATTTCCATTTGGAGTGACCAGAATGGAAAGGATTAGAAATGAGTACAGTTCAGGCTTAGTCTGTGTTTGGATATGTGCACAGGAGGGATATGAGAATATAATAGGCAAATGATGTTAAATATGCAGCTGCCAAGCCAGAGGAAAAGAGGAAGACCACAGAGAAGATTCATGGATGTAGTGAAGGTGACTATGCAGAGGGTTGTCATATCAAAGGATGCCAGGGATAGGTCAAGTTGGAGGCAGGTAGTCTGCGGATCATCAAAGCTGAAAGAAGTGTTTTTCTATGGATTTGAAGGATTGCTATATGCATTTTAAATATAGCAAATGTTGCACATTTTCATTAAACTGTATTAAAGAAAAAAAGTCTCATGCTTCTATTGGCTCATTAAACACAACTCTATATCCATTGTACTGACCCACATTGCAGGCTACTTGACCCACTCTTCCATCTAGTGTTGAGTACGTGACATTACGTCTGTCATTATAGAGAATTAAATTGTAAAAGGTTATAATAGTCGAACATTAAACCAAAAGATTTATTATGGATAAGAGTAGTTTATGAGACAATAAACGACGGTAGTAGTGACGGATAATATTTTGCTTTTCACGAGGTCAGGGTGCATTAATATTTTGCATTCGGATGAAGTGCGCATGCGCAACAGGGGCCGGATTCTGCTAGAAGGATCAAATGTTTTTGTTTTCGTGCGGGATGGAAGGTAGTTGACAGGTCGACATCGATATCTACGACGGCAAACGTTTCTCAGGTAAACAAAACAACCCTACGTTTCTTGTCGGTGTTTGTATTCATTAGTTGATATCACCTTTTAAGTCGAAGCAGATAGCATGTTTGGGCTACATATGCTAGTAGGTTACCCAATGTTAGCTTTAGTAACGCTGTATTTCATAGCTTCTATTTCATGTGTCTTACAACAGCCTCGTGTTTATTTGGTATAATTTAGAGTATGAGGCCACAGGAAGTTGGAATGGAGCTTAGACGTTAAGATGAGCTAACATAACCGCAGGCATGTCACAACCTTTGATGCTAGTATGTAAACACAGTGCTGATAAGATCTAAACACGCTGCGCATACATGTACACACCTGTTTGACATCGTCTTCCATAAATATCATTATATAACCAAAAATAGCCAAGTTATTCTAAGGAAACTGAAATGGTTATGTTTTCATGTTGCAGGGTACTAGAATATTCCAGTAACACTCCCATTCAGTGGTATTTCCAAATACAGTTTCATACTTTTTCTAAAGTAAAATAAACTGGCAGATATCATAACAGTAAAACATCATTTGACTTTAAAACCTCCAGTGTCACTTGTGGGAGTGTTTCAGGTAGAGTTTTATTTCATTGTATAACATTATGAGGTCAATAATAAGTAATCCATTACTGTAACTATGGTTTCTGCTGTTCTTTTAAAAAGGTTGTCTTACCTTTACTTGTGTGTACTGACAGAGCAGGCAGTGCAGATTCCGTGATATTGTTCTATAAGTAAAAGAACAACAAAGTGTGGTCAGAGTGTTGGCTAGAAAATTGTTTTTGTTCTGTAATTGTATTTTTATATTGCAAATAACTGAGTGTAAGCTAAAAGTGTAAGGAACAGCGTTATATTTATAGGCCTATAAATGACCTGCAGTAATGTAAATGTATTCCAGAGAGAATGGTATACTCAAACAAATACACCCATCCTTTAGAGGAAATAGGTATCATGCTGAAAGACGTGTTTTATTTGGATCACATTTAAACTAACATAACAAGACAGTTGACACTGAAACATATACAAGATATCTGGTATTAACGTCCCAGGGATTGTTTTGGAGTCAATAAAGGAACTCATAGTTGTTCAGTATGATACACTTAGAAATGGAAAAGTTGTAGTCTGCCCACATGATTCAGCTTGTTCTACTGCAGAAGTCACTATAAATAGCATTGGTACCTAAAATGTCTCTTTTGAGAGTTGCAGGCCTAAAAAGCAACATTTTAACCAGTAAGCCTTTAGCTGTTATAAATAAATCTGTAAGGTGTTATGTAGTCTCTTCTGACTTTACGGCTTTCTTTACACAGCTGAATCAACTCTACTTGCAGTGACCTTGTAACAGCCTGCAAGAAGACAAAGCCATGGGGAATACAAGCAGTGAGAGGGCTGCAATGGGCCACGGCGAGAAGGCGCAGCGGAGGGACAGCCGAGGTATCAAAGAGGGTGAGAGGCCAAAAATCCTCATGGATAGCCCAGAGGATGCTGATATTTTTCATGGAGAGGACATAAAGGTAAATTGGGCTGCTCTCTTAGAGGTGCATATCAGGTAGAATTTATAGCCTTCTTGGCCCTGTAGATCTCTTCAAACTCTAATCCTTGTTGATAAATAATATTCTTGTGTATGATGTGCATTTAAGGCACCCTTAGAGAAAGAGGAGTTCCTTGCTTGGCAGCAAGACTTAGAATCAGATGACAAGGCACCAACTCTGGAACGGCCGACAGTCTTTCGCTGGAAAGGAGATGGAAAGGAGGTCTACCTCTCTGGATCCTTCAACAACTGGACCAACAAAATTCCCCTTATTAGAAGGTGAGAGCATGTTATAAATCTGAACATGTTTTTCAGGTTGAATTTCTGGCTGTTTATCTTTTGAGATTTAAACTCGAGTTTTAACAGATTTCTTTTATTCCTATTTGCATATGAGAAAGGTTTACTAGAACAAGCCAAGAATGTGAGTTCTTCTTCTTTGTTAATCGCTGGTTTAACTTACCTGTGTGCCAAATGTTTTCTTTTCTTTTGTTTGTGATCTATCAAAGTCAGAACACCTTTGTGGCAATTGTCGATCTACCTGAGGGGGAGCATCAGTACAAATTTTACGTGGATGGTCAGTGGACCCACGACCCAGCTGAGGTAAGCCGTTACTCTCACAGTCATTTATGACCTGTTGTCAAACAAGCATATTTTACTTTACTTACCTAGACCTCAACACAAAATCTGCAGCAGTTTCAGTTTTTAAAGGCACTGCAGCTTTGCCATTCCTGTAAAGTCTGGGTAGACAAAAGCATATGTTCACTAATGCATTAATATTATCATTACATTATGAGTAATAACTTGTGAGTGTATTAAGGCCACTAGTATAGGTTATGATGAGCTGGCTTCATGACTGACTGCAGGCATGTATCTGAGTCACCTTATCTGATGTCATGCTTTAACAATAAACATCTTTTTTTCTCTCTTCAGAAATATAGTAACAAGTGTATAAAATATTAGCACACACATATGGTAATCAGGACAAATGGTGCAGTGGAGGGCCATGACTAGAGGTAGAGTAGTCATGAGTGGACATTAGTTTAAGAGGCTTAAGTGGTTTGCTTCACATCATGATGCTTGTTAAAGCAAACACTGGCCTGCTATTATATAAAGTATGTCTTTTTGGTCTATACTTTTGAGCTTTATTTGTGAGTTTTATTGTCTCCTGTTTCCTAACAGCCTGTTGTAACCAGTCAGCTAGGCACAGTCAACAATATCATTCAGGTAAAGAAGACTGACTTTGAGGTTTTTGATGCGCTAATGGTGGATTCGCAGAAATGCTCTGACATGTCAGGTGAGTGCTGACAGCCACTGTTTATCTGTGCTTTTTTTTAAACATTTACTGATCCAGACTACATGTCTGGAAAGCAGGGGTATAAAAGTGTTCAAAAATAATCTTCATTCATTTTAAAGACCAACTTTTTTTGTTCCTGCCTTTTTTAATGGATTTCAACATTGCTGTTAAAATCTATAGGTTTGAAAATAATTTAATGTTCTTGTCATACTGTTCCCCCCCCCCCCTCAGACCTTTCTAGCTCTCCTCCTGGGCCATATCATCAGGATGCTTATGTCCCTAAACAGGAAGAGAAGTTAAAATCTCCACCCATTCTTCCACCTCACCTTCTACAGGTCATCCTTAACAAAGACACTGGGATTTCTGTAAGTAGCTGTAATCTGAGATGGATTTGGCTTATTCCCACTTTCCCCTGCCTGCATTTCATAAAAATAGAATAGCCCTTTATTGTCATTGTACACGTACAACAAAATTGTGAATAAAAAATGCATCCACAAGAATAAATAATACAGATCATTTATTTTAAATGTTGTTGTTTTGTTTGTCATTGTTTCAGTGTGACCCTGCACTGCTCCCAGAACCCAACCATGTCATGCTCAACCACCTCTATGCACTTTCCATTAAGGTAAGGTTTCAGGGTGACTTTTAAGATTTTTGTGTTTGATGTTTTTCGGTAGCGTGTGAGAAAACTTGATCGGCTTTGTAAGCATTTTAACAGAAAGTGTGCGCTGCTGATGCTTTTGCTTTTAGCAAGCTTGCACGTTGTTGGCACAGCAGATTGAATCTATGCATTGCCAAAAAGGCTGATAAATGGGACAGAAGAACAGATGAAGGACAGATAATTCTCCTTCTTTCAACTCTCTGACAGGAAAAACAAACTTTACTTGCATTTCAAGATAGCCACAGCAAATGTCTGCATGTCAACAAAAAAAAGGAGTGGAAAACAACTATGTGTATTTTCCATTTCAGGTAGTGGGTGGTCAGATATTCACTTTTTTCCATTTGGTTTCTCTTGTAATGTAGTTAAGTAGTTGTACATGAAGCAGATAAAATGTTGCTGTATTTAGCTTAAACACATTTTTGAATGACTTTATGTTCACTAGTGTGACCTGTGAGAAAAACTTTCATTTTGGGGACAATCTAAGTGGCTCTGTTGAAACTTTACTAATTGTAATTTCTCA
This sequence comes from Pundamilia nyererei, assembly GCF_000239375.1. Classification (NCBI taxonomy): domain Eukaryota; kingdom Metazoa; phylum Chordata; class Actinopteri; order Cichliformes; family Cichlidae; genus Pundamilia; species Pundamilia nyererei. The sequence continues at coordinate 413,258 of NW_005187433.1, read as the reverse complement.
TCTTCTTAATGACTGTTGATATATTAGTAATGCTGCAAAGTTACAATCTTGAATATGCATCACATTATTTCATTATGTCTTATGTTTGGTTGAGTAATCTGATTTAAAAAATACTTCTGTCCTTTAATAGGTTCTTTAAAACAAACTGTTCAGACAGTTCAATTCTAGAAATTGCAGTGCTTTTAATAGCTTAAAACTTAACTAACAAATAAACCCTTTCATTGTATTCATGAGATGTTGAAATCAAATGCAACAATAAATAGTACAGCAATGTCAAACAAAAATCAGGCATAATATAAAATAGCCTTTACTTGGTCTTCTTGGAAGTCTTTGTTACGTTAGGAGGCAAAAAAAAAAGTTCTGACAGTATTGCTTCTCCTGGATGAGGTAGTGTGTTTATGTGTGTGTTTTGTGCACCTCCATGTGTGTCTGTGTGTTTAAATGTGCTAGTGAATGAGTTATCGTGTGTGTCCGTAACCTTTAAAGGAGCATGTGGTGGCTGCAATGAAGAAAAGTGAGCATATCACCATTCTCAGAACTGAGGTTTGAGGCCACGTTTCCTGCTGCACAAACAGACACTCTGATAGTGTAGATGTTAGTAATTAATGTTAATAGTTAATGTTTAGGATAATTCAGTCTGCAGCCTAACAATCCCAGGTCAGTGACTCAGTGTTACTGGCCTGTGGAAAGAAAAAAGGAAAAAAAGCAAGCTTTTATTTTTATACATTTCTTTTAAATATATAAAAAAAATATATATATATTTACTAAATATATCTGACACATTTCAATAGTAATACAATTTAATTGATATATTTTATTTATAATGTATATTATTAATCTAATGCTTCAAAATAATGTCACTTTATGTCAGAGCTTATTGAAGAGGTGATTTGATGAAGGACTCCCACCATGGGCACCCTTTCAAGTTTGTGAATGTGATAACTTGAGAAGAAGGTGACGCATCACCTTTAAATTGATGCCAAAAGTGTATTTACTAAAAGTTTTCTGAACAGGACTTTCAGAAAACATGACCTCAACTTAAAGGTCAGAGGTCATGTTTTCTGAAAGTCCTGTTTGTTAGGGTGATATTTTCTATATTGTCATTTCTGCTTAGAAACATATAATCATTTATGCTTAGAAATATATAATCATCTGTGTGCTGATAAAAATCATATCCTTATTAGTAGAGCAGGGTGATATGACCGAAAATATTTATCACGATATACATTTGAAAATTTGCGATAACGATATAACTGACGATATAATTGACACTAGACAAAATACTTTACAACTCCACAACTTTATTAGTGCAAAGAACCCCATCAATGTATTTTCACTTAAACAAGCAGCTGTTTTTTATGTGCATTAAAGTTATATAAAAATTTAACAGTGTAAATTCCCTGCTGACAGTTTAACCAAAAGGCATTTCCAGTGGAAATTGGCCGACATATCCTCAGCATAACCATGTATGATATCCACAAAACTTAAAAAGAGGTTATACACATAATACGGTAATATTATGTTGAAGCGCAGTACGTATCACTCCGTGAGGCTCCTGCCTACGATAGCCGTAATGCTCCGACAATCCATCAAGCGGTGCGGGTTCGTAGCTTAGCAAAGTCGTACTGAAACATTTGACAGATTTTTGAGCGCCGTGTACATAAAATCGCAAGGTCAGTAAACACAACCAGAATTCATACATAAGGCACACGGGATTATAAGGGGCTCTGTTGATTTTCAGAAAAATCAAAGGATTGATTTTAACCCTTAAGGACCCACAGTGACACTGGTGTCACTGCCCCTTTACACTTAAAGAAAAACTATTTATAATGGTTTAACTTTGACTTTTAACTAATAAAGTCCCTAAGTGACGTCTACTGCACAAACTAATTCAGTCATGTGATAAGTGAGGCACTCTGGGTGTTCAAGACACCATTTTCAAAGTCTTGGTCCACCTGGTTAGCTAATGAGACCGCTGTGCTAATTTTAAAAACTTTCTTTTCTTTTTGCAAAGGTAAGCTTTTACTCATTCAGCAATTCTAAACTTTAGATAAGATGTCATAGGTCCCTTGTAACCTAGTTTGGTAATATTTCTGAACCAATTTGATCTAGAATCAGTTTGTTAAACATCGCTGTGACAAATATGTCACATCGGGCATTAAACTCCAAATTTTCTTAAAAAAACTGATGTGACATATTTGTCACAAAAAGACAAAAACTGATCATTTGCTTAGTCAGTTTAGCTCATTCAGTTATTTTAAGTAAATTTATTCTTTGTTGTTAATTCTCAGTCATATTTAACTAAATTCAAGCATAACTAATTTTTTAAATTACCTAAATTTGTGATGGAACTTTACTTTAGCTTTGTCGAGGCGTTTTTCAGTTACCCCCCCATTTTTTTTTATCATTTTCACTCTTTTGTAGAATGGATAAAAAGAAAAAATATAGTGTTCAAGATGCGCTGGAGTTTATCACTGCAGAGGACAGTGAGTATGAGGGATGTGAAAGTAGCTCAGATGAAGATTCTGAAGACCCTAATTACATCCCCCACAAAGACGTGGAGAGTGATGAATCAAGTGAAT
>NW_005187433.1:364714-409288 GCF_000239375.1 Pundamilia nyererei | reverse complement strand
CTCCACCACCCAAGAGAGTTCGTGTTGGAGTTCCAGAGGATGTCCGGACTGATGAGGTTGCACATTGGCCTGTAAAATGTGAAAAGCGAGGTCGGTGCAAAAATTGCAAGGTGAATGCAACTACCACCCTCTGTGAAAAATGTGATGCACGTCTTTGTTTCACAGAGGAAAGAAATTGCTTCAAAAGTTATCATTACCAAAGGTAAACTTCTAACAACTGGAAAGAAAAAAGCCATTTGAGCAAGTTATTGACTTTATGTAACATTCTTTTCTATTTTGGCACAATGTTTTTATATGCTCATGTTTTTAGTTCATTACACCTCTCTAACGTTAATGTTTTTTCAGTGACATTTTCAATTGTACCTCCAACATTGGGCTGATTTATATGATTTTTTTTCCAAGAAGCTTGTTGAAGTAAACCAAGAAATGTTACCATCATTATCCATGTTAAGAATTTGAAAATAAAAAGGAAATTCTGTTTTTAAAAGCAAGAAAGTGTTTACAGAATTACTTTCTAAATATGGAACAAATGTACAATGTAAAATGTAAAAGACAGAGAAAGAGCCAGGGACAACAACCTCACATTAGAAAGGTATAGTAATCCTATTTTCAGTTGCAGATGATAAAGGATTCAGAAAGTTTATTCATGCAGGTAATTAGTAATTCCTTTTGTGCATAATTTTATATTATTGTTAATAATAAATTAATTAAAGCAACAAATCAACCTGAAGAGCCAGTTCGGAGCCAAAAGAGCCGGCTCTTTTCAGTGAGCCGAACGGAAAGAGCTGGTTCTCTAAAAAGAGCCGGAAATCCCATCACTAGTTGTTCAGATATGCCTGCTTAAGAATGTCACGTGTATTTGTAATTGCATATTCATGAATGATTGCTTGCTGACAATAAAAAGGGCTCTAGCGAAGGAATCAGTTGAAGTTGGTTGAGTTCAGGTGAAGGAATCTTTTCCTCAACTTTGGCTGGCTTCCCTTGCAAGCCACAAACACGGACAGTACCTTCTTGCCTTGTTTGTCGTGCAGTTGTTGGTCTCGCGTTCCAGCGGGGTTTGTGCCAAGATAAACCCAACACTGTTAATACGAGAAACTTCAGAACAAGGTGACGTAGGATTTTGAAATCAATACCATAGATGTGTCTACCAGGAGGCTGGCGGTTGCCAGTATTTTCTTCTTTCATTTTTTTTTTCTTCATCTACATTTATATGTGAGTCTGAACAGACTTGGGTGTGAACTGCTACTTGACTGGTAGGAGGAGGCCTGCAACCATGATGCTGCAATTCTGGTTTCATGTGTGTCTTAAAAAAGCCATAGCCCTACCAATTACAGTTTAACCATACTGGCTTATAGCATGGTGGAACTGTACATGGTAAGACTGGTGCTACTGTTTCCATCCTAGTTGAAAGCATGCATTGCGTGAGGTTTTAAATTGACTTTTCCTGTGTGTTGTGTCTTTCTGTCACAGGACGGAGTGATGGTACTCAGTGCAACACATCGCTATAAGAAGAAATATGTCACCACCTTGCTTTATAAGCCCATCTGATGAAGCATTCTTTTCTATATTTGGAGCTGTTGTTAACTGTACACCGAGTGTACAAAATGCTAGCCACACTTTTTTCAAAAAAAAAAATCTAGTGTATATTCCTTCCAGGTTTCACCAGTTAGATCCATTCTGACCAAAAGAAGCAGCCTTGAATAAGCACGAGGGAACAAATTAAGTTTGTAAAATGTTGACTTGATTCCCAGAAAAAAATTTGGACTGAGGGTTATAGCAATTGCTTTACAGTAATACACTAAAAGCCATACATACAAATAACAAATGATTCAGTTAGACAGCCACTTACTGAAAAACAGACAGAAAAGAGTTATTTTAAAGGAAGCCTGCTGTAAAAGGCAGTTTAAGTGATGATGCTGCTTTTCCCATGCAGTACATCACATCTGATTTTTGTGTCATATATCAGCGCAACTAACTAATAGCTGGATTGGATTGGTGGGTAAATGGGGTCACTGTGTTCACTTCAGTTCTGTGTTGCTCTGTTTACTATAGGAATATTTAATACGTAACATAGACTATAGTAAAATGGCCTGCCTGCATTTGTATAGCGCTTTTCTAGTCCTTAAGGACCCCAAAGCGCTTTACACTACATTCAGTCATTCACACATTCACACAATTATATAGAACATCGTGGTTTTTGGGCACCTGTTTTGAAGCCTGATGTTGGGTACTTCAAGTATTATTTCTTTCTTTTCTTTTTTTTTTTTTTTTAAACTGGCAAACGAGTGGTGGTTGTGACACTTAGTCATTACATACACAACAGTGCTCTTACAGTAACCTGCTTTTTCCCTAGTTTTACCCTGAATGCGACTGCAGTTTCCAAAGTGAACATAATTTAGTATTACATAAGATGACTGAAAGCATAAACTCATTAGTAAAGTGTTTACGGTGGTCATAAGTCAGTAGAAAAGTAGGGTTATTTTACTTCCATAAAATCTGATTTCTCTGGCCCTCTGACCACCACCAGTAGGCAACGGGTGAAGTGTCTTGCCCAAGGACACAATGACCGAGACCGGCAACCTTCTGATTACAAGGCGAGCTCCCAACTCTTGAGCCACGATCGCCCTTTTAATATACAATCTTTGGCCACCAACACCCACTATAGCTTCATTTTAATAGCAAGAACTAACAAAGCATGCAGGGAGCCAACAGTAAAGGGTAAGTGGAGGCATTTCATGATTCCTACACCAGTAGGTTTGCTTGGTTGGTTTGTTTGCAGTGCTCTGTGTATTAGTTTTGATTTGGCAAAGTCAGCTGATGACAGAAAAGTGCAGTTGACGGTGCTGTCTGTGCCAGCTTGTCTTTTGGCATTTTGTTTGTTAACGTCACATGCTGCAAAGCTTTTAGTGCATTTTAATAAAATGAAAAGTTGTGCTCTAATTAATTAAAAACAATTTCACAGTAACGCAGCAAAGAGAAAAGCACAGCTTCTCTCACACTTTGCTAAAATGAAGGAAATGTGGTAAATTATTTTTCATTAATTTCTTAATGTTGTATTTATTAGTTTAATAAATATTGTTAAGTACCAAAATGACTACTAATTTATATATACTATATCCGGTTGTTCAGTGATGACGCGACGAATCCTACTTCCGGGTCTAAAGTAGTCTGCGTTTAATATGGCTTTTGTGTTGTTAACATGTTTAATGTTATGTATTTTCTTCTATTTGATCTCAAAAAGCTCCTAAAACAGTCAGTGATCACTGTTGACCTCCCTCGGCTTTTATTATCGCTAATCATTTATTTAAGCTCAGTTTTTAAAACCTTAGGATGTAAATACAGCCCAGCCCATGCAGCAGTATATGAATGACTAACCTCGTATTGTGGATGGATTATCTCAGTTGTTCTCCTGGCTGAAGTTTGGTCCTTTTACAGCATCCTGCCATGCGATTACATTTGTTCCTGACCACCGAGAACACTCACGTTAACTTTTATCGAGTGGAAAATAAGTTAGCTTGTTTATATTATGCTAACATAGCTATGTCGCTAGCTGTCACGTAGCACATCATTATATACCAGCTAGCCCAACTTCAGTAACCCTACAAACGTCACTGCTGTTTAGTTTTCTGTCTTCATTTATGCTGGAAGTGATAGCAGAGCTGTACGTTTTAATTTGTTTCCAAAACCCCGCAGTCAGGACATGCTATATTGTATTTAGATAGAAGCTAGCGAGCTAACTCCCTGCTAACTTCTAACTCCGCTAAATGTCATAAATTCCGTTTTCATGGATGCCTGGATGTTAAACTCAATTGTTACACCTGGTAGAGCAGAACGCTGATCATTTTATTAAAGATGAAAGACTTTAGACAGTTTTTCAACTCTCAGTAATGCCATAGTGATCGTTTGATATATGGACCTTCAGCGGAGTTTAGACCCAGACACGGCTAGTGACGTCAGACTGAACGACCGGATAGTGCTAAGACAATTAAGGGAACACTTGAATGATTGTAACTATGATCTTTGCTGTGATTTTTGAATCCAGCCCCCAGAGGGTTAATGAATTTGGTTTTTACTGATTGTTGTTAGGTTGTTTTGTTCTGAAAAAACTACACAATGTACGTCAGTAAAGATTGTTTTACTTGAATACTTAATTCGTCAAGATCTAATGTGTAATGTAATTTCCCCTTTTTATTTGGTACATTTTGGTTTTTCAAAGGTTGTAAGGGAATGATTAAGGCAAGTGCATATACAGTGGCATTGAGTGATGCCCAAAGTGATGGCACCCATGTCTATATTGTGACTGAAAATACTGGCTCAGTAAATTCTTGTAACCTGCATGACAGTTATAGATTAACCTAAACATTATAAGAGGTTAGCAACTCTGAGATTATGCACACAATTTGTATTACCAGTTACAGTGCATCTCTTTAGTATGGTAATGTCACTCCATTCCCACTTAATCTGCCTCTATTTGTTCCAGTGACTGCCCTTTGCAGTGCTCAACTTTATCTTTTCTTAGCAGAATGTGGTAGAACATGAACACGTTTGTAATTAAAACAGACAAAAATGTAAGGACTCAAAATGATTACTGAGAAAACCTCATTGAAAAACCTCAGATAAGTACGCGCTGCTTTTGTCTTTCTCGTGGCTGAGAAAACCACAGCGGCACAATCAAGAATGTAAATGTTGAGGTCAAAGAAAGACAAAATGCACTGTGGTAGCTTAACTGTTTTTGTGTTATGTTGTTGTTTATTTATTTAGCGATGATCATACTGAGCACATTAAATAAGTTTTGTCAACTATTCACCAATATATCTTTTTTTTCCTACATTGTTTTGTTGTGAAAACTAGTCTTAGCTGTGGTTATGACCATTCCAGTCAAAAGTTAGACAAGAGTTTAAAAAAAAAGAGAGCGAATAAGCCTTTAATTTAGGGCATGTACTCCAAATAAACTAATGTATGCATCTGTGTAGATTTATATAGGTGCCATCACACACATCCTTCCTTCTTTTACTGATGTACTTTATCAAGAGTGACACCAGGTAGTTGCTCCCTACTGGTTTAGCTGATGTGGCATAGATCATTGTGAGCACCAGTTTCCTTCAAATAATGTTTCAGATCCATTATTTTGTTGATTTTAAATAACTGCTCCTGAAATTTGTGGTTATAATGTGTAAGCTTTTCTGCTCTGTGTGTTGTGTTGATTTGATAGGGCGTCAAGGACTGAATTTTTTTTTTAAAGCTGTGTGAATTGAACCAACATCATTTTATTTTATAATTTTTGTGTCTGTGCATGATATCACCATAAAAATATGACTCTGATTATTTTGATTTTGACGAAGTCACATTTGTTCATGTTAATTTTGCTGTCAGGACTGACATAAAGGTGATTGTGGGATGTTACCATGCTAGACATATAAATCCATTTCACGTAGTCATTTTAATCATTGCAATTTGCAAACCTTTTAAGCACTTTTTTTCATTCTAAGAAAGGTATTTATTAAAGAATATGTTTTTAAAATTTATATATTGCGTCATGTTTTAATTTATAACATGACTGCAGCCATTTTGATCATTAGAGCTGAACCTTCAGTAACTGACTGACCTTTGTGCAGTCATTACACAGTCATTATTTATAAAGTGCATATTGCATTCCAGTCATATTAGGGCCCCTGCAGAATTGGGAAAGTATTTTATTTGTCATTTTCAGAGGACACCTTAAAGTCATACACCTGCATGGAGAATGATACTGAAAGCTGTTTTATACCTGTGTAAAATATTGGCAAAAACCTGTGTTCCAACCATATGGTACATTTTTAAAGTTTTAACATGAAATATTATATTCATCAACATCTACCCTTTAAATATATCCTAAAAATCCTATATGGCCCCTCTTCAAAAAATAAATACTGCTGTTATGAATTCTGAAACATGCTGTTTCCTGCTTTCTCCACTACAGATTGTTCTGTTAATGCACTTTGCATTGAAACTCAGTGGTCTGTACATCATTTGTTATCTACTGTATGTCATGTTTTATTTTTTTTGTTTTTTATTTTTTACTTTATAATTGTTATGTAATTATTTTTAAAAAGTGTCTAATAAATAAGTATTTTACATTGGCTAGCTGTGACATTATCTTTCATACTATATGGGTAATAACTAGGGCTGGGTATCGTCACTGATTTCTAGAATCTTTTCGATTCAGATTCACAAGGTCCCGAATCGATTCGATCCATGATTCGATCGATTCGATTTGAATCGGGGAAATTTTTGACTCAGACAGTCAGAAATATTATAATTCTGATCACTTATCAGTACATATCTATATTTTTGTATCTATTAAAAGAAAGCTGACACTTGCGAGGCTTTATCAAAGGTGTAAGCATCACAGCAGATTCCTTTGTGTCGAAGTAACTGAGGATAAAACACAGAAAAACATGAAGGAGGTTTTCCTGGTCTGGGTTTTTATAGTAGATGACCTTAAAAATATTGTGGCGAGCTCAGACAAGGAGGAGACAGAGGTAACGTCTAGTCTTGCTTCCTGCAGTGTTAGCCATCGAGCACAGCCGTTTATTAGCATTTAACAGATGAACACACAACGCTAACACAACTGCTCGGCGCAGCTCTAGCGTAACAACCAAAAAAGGCGCTCTCTCCATCCAGAAACACACAGTTGCAGAGAGAAAGCATCACCTGTAACCATGGCAACATAACGCTGCTGCCTGGAACAACAGAACATAGCTGTCAAAACAAAACCCCAAACAGCCCTGACCCGCTACAATAACAAAGTGAAGCAGAGCAAAGTTACAGAGGTTTGATTAGAGACACACGTAAGCATTTTGCATAAAAAGTTTAAATTTGTTCAGTATTGAACAGCAGAAATGAGGCTTTCTTATTGGAAGTAAGTAAAAAAACAAACAAAAAACCGGCGGCCGACACCGTAGACTGATGGGTAAGAAGTAGGGGTGGGTTTTGATTATCGATTTAGAGAGAGCTCTACATGAAGTGTGATTTTATCGTGGTGGAAGCCAAACAGCAAAAGTAAGAGGAAATACGTGACAATGTTTATGTAAAGCGAAACGTGCAGCGTAATTTGGATGGTCTTTGGCTGCTGGTTCAGTCAATATTGTTTGGAGAGAGAGAAAACCTGCAGCTTCAGAATCTAGCGCAAAAAAGACGAAAACACAAAGCACCTGCCGACGCTTCAAAAGCTGTCGGCTTTCAGCCCTGACGGCGTTTCCGTGTCCGTGCCGTCGGGTGAGAAAGGCGACATCTCACTGATTCGGATGCGTTGGGTCCGCGTTTTGTGTTTACGTCTTTGTGCAGAATCTGTGTTCCTGCTCTCATTTACTGTTTTATACGGTGGCCCTGAGAGGCCAAATCGACTGCAACTTCAGAAAACACCAGCAATAAGAAAAACGCTGCAAAAGCACACAAAACACAACGAAAATAAGGAAAACGACAATGGAAATAGGAAAAAATACAACGGATATAGCAAAAAAGAACAACAAATAGGAAAAAACACAACGGAAGTGTTTCTGGGGAGACAAAAACCCGATGGACCAGTTTCAGGAACCCAAAACATGGTAGGCGTGTTTTATCATGATTCGTATAATACTGATGATGGCTTTTAGGCTAATAGTTAGGGCTAACACACTTACCCCTCACAAAACCGATAGATCCTCCACTTCTTTTAAGTGTCTCCCAGAGCTCCGGGGGATGACGTCACACAGGTCCTCCCCTATTTCGGAAGCAATCGGCTGACTGCCACGGTGAAGGAGGCTAACCATGGTCAATAACTGTTGCGCTCCATGTTGTACAAATAGATGAAGAAAAAAGAAAGGTCCGTCGTTTTAGCGCATTCCCAAAGATGCGGAAAGGCGAGCTAAATTGATTAGCGCTATTAAAAGAGCCAGGAGTAAGCAAAACAAGACTGAAAGATGGGACTCCAGCCGTCGGATTCCGCTTGTGCAGCAATCATTTCATATCGGGTAAGTTACCAAATACAAGCTTTCTAACATAAGAATTTTCATTTTTTACTAGACTATCATTGTGGTTTCTGATGAGTGCAAAACCACATAGTTGCATGCATCGTGGCCTTTCTGTCGTGCTTTCTAAGTTAGCAAGCTCTAAAGTAGAAATACTGAAATGTTTATGTTTATTTTTTAGGCAGAAAGAGCGATAATCCATTGAGTCCGGACTTTATTCCACCTTTTTTCAACTACGTTCTATCTCCAGAGAAGAGGAGAAGAAAAATAAGACTGGATGTGTTCAACAGAAGACAGAAAGCAAAGCTACAATGGATAGAGCAAACAGAGATTGACAGACCACATGACTTTCGCGCATTGCATTGTGGGCATGAGTGGCAGCAAAATCAAAACACTGCATCAAGCACTAGCATTTCCAGCACCGGTAATCATTAATTCTGCAGTTTTAATCCCTACTTGCATTTTATTTGCCCCCAAAACAGTTTTGTACAAAATGACGGAGAACACGGCAGGTCTGTACAAAGACTGACTAGACAAAAAGAAAAAAAAAAAGTACGAGGAAAAAAATCAAAGGAGTGAAACGGTTAGACCTATACTAGCATACAGAGTGGACTAAGGACGTTAGCGTGCTGAACAACTTTCATCACGGACATATTTATTATTATTATATGGTCCTAAGTGTGAGTGCATACACTCACAAGATGTTTATTAACTTCAGCTCCCTGCAACAAGCCCAGGTCCAGTTTACTTTGGTGATTTGGACTATTCCATTTCACAGCTGTTGTTAAATTTTTTTTCTTTATCTCCTGTACAGGCCAACGCAATCTATTTGTCATTTCAGGTTGTAGTATTACACAATATTTTCAGCTGTAATAGAAATAAGTGTTTCGTAATTCATTCACTTTATTGTCTTTATTTATAACTGGCATTACTGTTTCATTCTATTATAGAATCTCACAAGAAAGAGGCAAAATTGTATTTCATTATGCTTTATTAGCTGTTTTGGTGAATCTGTGGTGCCCTTCCAGTGATGTAAATGAAAATGATGTGACTGATGTGCTCAACCAACAAATACACATTATAGCTCTCACTTTGTTTCCTTATTGTGACTTGACTTTTGAAGGGAAAGCTTTCTTACTTACAGATATCAGAATAAGAGAATAGCAGACGTCACCTGGGCTCACTATTTTTTGTTCTTCACATCCATCTAAATGATTTCTACTAACCACGTTTCATATTCTTGATTAACAGATACAGATCAGAACCAAAATCAGAAAAAAGTTTTATTGCCTGTGTCAGTGAACAAAAATCTACAAACTAGCCACTTGCTTCAGTGGTAAGGTGCAATATAAAACGCTGAATTATATAAATAACAAAAATAGCATTAATTTAGAATTTTAATTTAGGGTTTGATGATCTTCCCCTCTTGTGTGCGACATTGGGAGAGGTTGTGATACAGTTGGTCTTGCTCAGCAGCAGTCAGAGGTAGGAGAGGTGGGAAAGCTCAGAGGCCAGGATGATCTTTTGCAGATTTCTCTTTTTTATTTTGTTTAGAGTTGTTAAAAATTATGTAATTGCATTGCTGATACTCCACTTTCTTTAAAGACTCCTCACTTAGGATGACCCACTTGCACTTCTTAGATGTAACAGCTATCTCTTCTTTTTTTTCCACTGGTATGCTGCCATGTACTGAACAACACAGCTGACACATGTGAGCAGCTCTCACCAAGGCCAGCTGTGCAGTTACAGTGTGCTCCCAAGACAACCGTGTCTTTTCTCACTACTACCCATGGCTTCAACTGTGGGTCATTTAGCCTTTGGGAATGTTGAACCTATAAATACAATTACAAATGTTAAAAATCTTGGTTAAGTACACCAAAAACACAAAATGGCTACTGACAACCAGAGGCGTTTGAGCAAAGCTAATGTAAACAAAGGACAACGCTAACAATGCTAACGTTACACTGCCTGGGATAATATGACACTTACCTTTCCAGTGATGATGAAGAATTTTTTTTGCTTGAAGATTCCACAGCCGAATGTTTGTCACAAAGCCAGATTGGGTCCATTTGTAACCCTCCAGGCTTTTGTAGGCTTTTAAAGAGTCCCCCGAGTAGTGCGATGGGAAGTTTATAAGGTATGTATGTCCGGATGGCATAGATCTGGGATGCTGAAATACTTTTGAAAAGCATGCCAGGAGCATTATACGGGTCGGTAATATTTAACCTATTTATTTTTTTTGATATACAACTTGATGTCATGTGAATTAAAGTGGGATGAATACTCCGATGGCTGAAAAGTTTCTGCAGTGCCGCTTACAGTGGCGCTGTTCATGTTGCTGCCAAAATGGTCACCTGACAGCTGGTAGTCACGTGGGGTCCGGAGCTTATTTTGCTTCCTGCAACTGGTCTGTCGGATCTTTTTTCCTATATCCGTTGTGTTTTTTCCTATTTCTGTTGTTGTTTTTCTTATTTCCGTTGTGTTTTGTGTGCTTTTGCAGCGTTTTTCTTATTGCTGGTGTTTTCTGAAGTTGCAGTCCATTTGGCCTCTCAGGGCCACCATAGTTTTAGCTGTTTTGTGGTTGTAGAGATTTTGTGAGGTTTAACCTGAGATTCTGGCGTTTCTGGCAAAATAAATGTATATTTAAAAATCGATTCTGGATTTTAATGAATCGATATCACGTTATCCAAGCCAGAATCTATTTTAATCAATACATTGATAATCAAAACCCACCCCTAGTAATACCTATCTGAAAGATGGGTGGAAACAAGCTTTGCTGATTATGAAATTATGCATTTTCTAAACTGCAGTCTTGTGTGCATCAAATGAACCTTGGTTATATACAGTACTGTGCAAGTCTTGAGGCTTTATAGTTTTCTTGGAAAAAGGTAAATAGGTGGAATAGATTATTAAAATCTGCAAACACAAATGCAAATATAATAGATATAGCAAAAGCAGAGTTTGTACTGTTCTAGCAAGCTTGAAAGTCAGTCTTTGATCTGACCACTTTTATTCTTCAATACACCGCCTGAACTCTCTTCGGGAAACTTTCTCTTAATTACCTTTTGTTTTGTTTTCTGTCAAGATGAACCCACACTGCTCGAAGAATTTTCCTGAAGGAAAATGCAGCGTTTTCAAGACGCTCTGGAAAATGCATACATTCGAAGATGGTGCTTATGCGTCACAGTGTGGACAGCGAAAACAGAGACTTTTGAAAACGATGACGCATGTTAGTCATGATGCAGTCATGTGACCAATTTAACAAAGATAGCAGAGGGCATTATACAGCAGTTGTTTTGTTTGCTCTCAATTTTGGCAGCCCTATTAAAGATCAATATCAGTTTGTACATGCTTCAGATAGCTTTTCTTCAAATTCTTTAATTCTCACTCACTTTTGCAACTTTGTACTTTTGTGTTACTCGCAGCAACAACTCCACCTCATTGTTAGCCCATTTAAAAAACTTGGTGCATTTACCAGAAAGTAAATAAACGGCAGACAGAAATGAGGCAGGCCGAATCTTCTTGCGTTTCACTCATGCGCAGTACTGGAACGTAAGCGTTTTCGGCCGTTTCAATGTGGATGCACAACTCCGCGAAAATGACTGAAAACGCTAGTGTGGACGCAGAGCGTTTTCAGACAAAAATGCCGTTTTCACATCTATCAGGGCTAGTGTGGACGTAGCCTTAAGGGATGATTTTGACTGAGTCATAGGTCAGTGTTAAGTAGCTTAACAACCAATAAAAACATTCCTCTCAAAATGATCAGGTACAAGGACTAGACTGAAAATGAGTGACAATGCAACCATTCTCCAAAGAAAATCTTGGAAAGACCTTCAGAAAGTCAAGAGAGTGCTCAAGACCACTTTAAAAAATCTCCTTGGAAAAAAATATGAAAATTTGGGGCATGGCTCAAGACTTTTTTCACAGTACTGTATTTCATTTCCTTCTTTGGTAATAGTAATATGAACAATTAACTGGTTCATAGAGTCATAGTTATGTACATCAATGTACTTCTTTCGTTAAAAATGTCCCTTTAATTTGGCATACCCAAGCCTTTTGACCCATGAGCCCTGCAAACGTTTATCTGCGTGAAAAAGCTCAAAAAGCTTATTTTCAATAACAAAAAATCATATTTTGGAAAACATTTATCCTGCACAAATAGTACAACATACCAATCCAGGGGTAAATATACCAGATGTTATCAATTATCAGTACTTGTAGAAGAATGTTATGGTAAAAGTATGACAACCTACATACAACCCACAAGTATTTGCTGATATTATAGTGCCTGAGCATTATAACAGACTGGGTCGTTTCTGCTGACTAATATTTTAAACAATCAATGGACTTGAACAAAGATCCAGTAATTACCCAGTAAACAAAACCAAACGTTTCACTAATATTCTAATCCTAACTCAGATATTTACAAAAAAACAAAAACATGATTACTTAACAGAAGCAACCATTAACACATCTACAGAAATCTGAACACAAGGTCCCCGAGTGTGAGAACGATTATCCTTTTTTGCATATGTTGGTTCTTTGTTCTAAGAGTCTACGTGACCCTGTGTAGTATGAACAGCTGACAGACAAGGTTCCATACCTGATATATAAACAGGCCTGAACATAAGTGGGAGCTACTCTGGGATTAAACTTCAAGATGAATGCCCTCCAGACTGCATTTTTCTTTGCTCTAGGCCTCTGTATTGGTGAGTACAGCATGTCTGTTGCTATTAAACTATACATATCATGAATAGAAACACATCCCATTAGGGTATAAATCATAGTTCTATCCTGTGCTTGTGCTTCAGCCCAGTCCTTAGACTACAAGGCACTCAACCAGTTCAGAAATATGATCCTGTGTGTAATGCCTGATAGCTGGCCTGCTCTTGACTATGCTGATTATGGCTGTTATTGTGGAATGGGGGGGCTCTGGCACACCTGTGGATGATCTGGATAGGTAATGGGTTAGCCATTCTACTTAACACATACCCCAAAAGAGTTTTTTTTTCTCAGTAATCACCATTATTCATGTTTTGACTTGTAGGTGCTGCCAGGTGCATGACCAGTGTTACACTGATGCTATGCAGCACCCTGAATGCTGGCCCATCCTGGACAATCCTTACACTGAGTTCTATGACTATAATTGTGATGACCAAAATAAAAAGATCACCTGTGGCAGTGAGTACTCAAAAAAGCTGATTGGCATTTAACTTTATAGTAGCACTTGTTGGCCTTCTGGTTATTGTAAAGTGAATTTTGAGCTCTTTATTTTCTCTTCTTCAGACAATAACAATGAATGTCAGATGTTCATCTGTGAGTGTGACAGAAAGGCTGCTGAATGTTTTGCAAGGTCTTCTTGGAATCCTGAGCATGAGCACCTTCCCAGTGACCAGTGTCAATAAAACCTCTCCAAACAACTATATTGAACCAAGAATTCAATCTTTCAGATATGTTTATCCTTTTAAAAGTGATGTAACGCTCTTTCAGTGTAGAAATATTGTGATGGTTAACATGGGTAATGTGATTTTGTATGGAGAAGCCTATAACCATCCATAGCTTCCTACATTCACTAAATTGCTTATCTTGGATTGTAGTCGTGATCCTGCATTGTTTCCTCTGTTATATGACATTTGCCAAAGTATAATCTTTAAAGATTATTGCCAGTAGAGGGCACTCTGCTCTACTTGTTTCCTTTTGTGGCCAACAAGAAAACATTGAAAGGATATTATTGACATGGATTAATTTGATGTTTGGTCTGTGTTGGCTGGATTCAGAATAATATCTGTAACAGTCTCATTTTGTAACACCAAACTTAAACTAATAAAAACTGAACAGTGAAGTGAAGTAGATCTCAAAAACCAACACCTCTCAACAAATATAAAGATCATTTGGAGAATGGTTGATGTCAATTGTTTCACATAAAAATTCATTGACATCTATCATTCTTGAAAGGCTTACAAAACCATTTCTAAGGCTTTGAGACTCCAGTGAACCACGATGAGAGGTTCTAATAGAAAAATTGGTTTAATGACCTGTAACATGTAAGTCAGCCAAATTTGCATTAAAACAAATCACACAAATTGGCAAAGGAAGCTTTTTCATAGCACTGCTTTCACAGCGTTTTTATTTATTTAAAAATAACATACTTTGCATCAAGCACTATAATGTAGCATTTGCAACATATACAAATACACATGATATACAAAATATACAAATAATTCTACTAAGACTTGCATCTAGTCGTTTTGTGTACTATTATGTCTGTGAAGGTTCTCTGGATGACTATCCAGGTCATCGTAGTCAAAGGAGCTTGCAAAGAAAAGTGTCTGGACTTCTTTAAGTTGTTTGAAGACGTTTCACCTCTCATCCGAGAAGCTTCTTCAGTTTTAAGGTCAAATGGTGGAGAGTCCCAGATTTAAACCTAGTGGGAGTATCCCTCCACAGAGGGACAAAAGGACCCCCTGATGATCCTCTAATCGCCTGAGCCAAGGTGTGAAACTGGGTGTGGGTCCCAATCAGCCAGGGTTTCGGGTTTTGTTCCCTCTAAGCCTGAAGGGAAAAAGAAGGAACACATGCATGTAAAAGAAGCACTCAAAACGTGCGGCTATCCTAAATGGGCGTTCTTAAAGTCAGCAAAGAGGCACAGAAAAGAAGATCAGACACCAGCGAGGGAGGATAAGAAGGACAGACGCAACAACATTGTCATCCCCTATGTAGTCGGTGTATCAGAAAAACTCAGGAGAGTTTTCTCCAAGCACGACATCCCAGTGTATTTCAGACCCAGACCCCACAAAAACTGGTTCACCCGAAAGACAAAACTCCAAAACACAGACTTATCAATGTGGTGTATGCTGTACAGTGCAGCGAGGAATGCCCAGACCTCTACATTGGAGAGACCAAACAGCCACTTCACAAGCGCATGGCACAACACAGAAGAGCCACCTCCACAGGACAAGACTCAGCAGTCCATCTGCATCTTAAGGATAAAGGACACTCTTTCGAGGATGCCAATGTTCACATTTTGGACAGAGAGGACAGATGGTTTGAAAGAGGAGTGAAAGAAGCCATCTATGTCCACTGTGAGCGACCATCTTTGAACAGAGGCGGTGGTTTACAACACCAACTCTCTGCCATCTATAATCCAGTTTTGAGTTCCCTTCCCAGACACCTTAACGCCCACTCACACCCTGGGCCATCTGATCTCAGGAATTCGCATGATAAGGTGGGGCCAGGTTTCACAATGAGCTCACCCAAAACCCTGGCTGATTGGGACCCACACCCAGTTTCACACCTTGGCTCAGGCGATTAGAGGATCATCAGGGGGTCTTTTGTCCCTCTGCAGAGGGATATTCCCACTGGGTTTAAATCTGGGACTCTCCACCATTTGACCTTAGAACTGAAGAAGCTTCTCGGATGAGAGGTGAAACGTCTTCAAGCAACTTAAAGAAGTCCAGACGCTTTTCTTTGCAAGCTCCTTTGACTGTGTACTGTTATCATCAACTATATCAACTATAATCATTTAATCTTAAAAGAAAAAAAAAAGTTTGCCTTTCATTGTTGCAACTCTTTGGGTGACCCATTTTTCTGGATTGACTGAATGTGACTGTTATAGACCAATGACTGTAGAAAACTTGAACAACGCGACCGCACCTCCTCCCACAATGGTAGGACCCCAGTCTGACCACAGTTCCATCCGATAACATGTAGGAGGCGGGGTTTATGACCTGTACTGCAGCCAGACACCAGGGGGCAATAGAGACATTTTGGCTTAATTTTTGGGGAGCTGTCGCGTCGTCCATGTTTTCTACAGTCATTGGAGACGTGCACATAACTTGAACTAATCACAGACACTATTTCCTATGTTTTATGTGCTGAGTATGTGTTTAATGTTTTTGTTAACACCATTGATCGAAGTACTCACGTTGTTTTTTTTCCATCCTGGAAGATAAAGAAAGAAGGTAGTTTGATATAAACATTAAATACATTTAAATTATTCCAAATAGATCATTCACTTGTTGTTGTTCCTATCGTAGACAGAGTTTTAGTTAATTGTGAGTTTATAGAAAAAGCATACTTGCTACTTGCTTTTAGCAAGCCACTTCTGTTAGCTACCTAAAGCTCACTCTTTGTGATCACAGCTGTGGCTGCAGCCCACTGGATCAGTCTGCAGGCTATTGTTCAGACAACATGAGCTTTAGCACTGTAATCACCAGCAGCTGGTAGCTGGCTTCTGGCCACCACCCAGCTGTGCCTGCTGCTCTCTAAAAGATAAAATGAGAGAGGAAAAAAAGATATCGACCAGTGAAAAGTCTTTCTCAGACGTAATGCCTTGTGTGGATGTCTGCATACTGTCTTTTAATATTTATGTAGTAGTTGCCATTATCATGGTTCCTAAACAAATGACTATAGTGTTGATGGCTATGCCTTACTTTGACTTGTCTGAATTGATGAACGGGAAACCTTAACGTCCACACTGTTTCAATTTGGGGCTTCAGTATCTTGCCCAAGGACTGTACCCCAGGTCTCCAGAGATTAGATTGTGAATACTGTGCACTATAGAATGCAATGGGTCCTCAAAACAAAATGACAAATGAGGGTGTTTATCAGCAGCTTGCAAAATGACCAACATCCCAGTCCCATTGGCAGGAGGTTGTCATTTGTCACTGCGGTTTTCATGTGGCAAAAAATACAAAATATAACATGCATCATCAATGTGGGTAATTAATTTTTAAGAATGAAAATGTTTTCAAAGAATTATTTTGGAACCTTTATTCAGAGAATGTATCTCAGTACTGGGAAAAAATACTTGACATTGTTGTTTAGCTTATCTTTTAGTAGGTGGAAGAGGTGGGAAATATAATACTCAAATGAAATAGTAAAAAAAAAAGTAAAATAAATAGGTACTTAAGGCTACAAGGTGTGAAAACCAGCTTCATCTGTGAATGCCCCAAATGCAACACCCCAGCTGTTTAGCTATGACAGTTCCAAAAAGGTTTGTTGTTTTTTCTGGGAGCTGTCCTGTGTGAAATGAAAGAGTAGGACAAAGAAACCAGCCCAAAGATTAGAATAAATAGAACAAAAGCAACAATAGCATCCTCCGTGTGGTTTTAATATCTAATAATGACTCCACCTTTGTATGTACTGTAAACACAAACTCATGCATTATCCAAAGTACATGCTGTCCCTTATGCTGCCATGGTTACATGTTGTTTGCCACTCCAGTCATGTGCATGACAAGATGTAACAGTTCCCAGGGTGTTACTCAACCATTTAGAGCAGGGTGTGTTTGAACACAACGTCCCATTCAAAGCTTGTCTGTCACCTCGCCCAGAAGATCTGTTTTGTTTTGTTAATTTATTCTTTCTGGTATGTATGACGCACAAGAGAGAAACACACACCAGAGCTAGAACTGAGGCCAGAGAAATAATGTCTGTGTGAATATATAAGTCCATTCATTGTGTTAGCTCATCAAAAAAGATTTTTGGAATAATTACCTTTATCTGCTGATATATGTTTTTTCTCTTAAGCAAATATAAGTCTCATGTTTTTTGCTTTTTCCCCAGTGATGTTATGTCACACTACAACATGCGGCTATGCAATATTGCACAGTTTACCTTGCCAAGGAGATGGACAAAAAGACAAATTATATTTTAAGACAGTTTTAATCAGAATATCAAGTCAAACAAGTTTTCACATTTCAAAAGGGAAGTTAAGCTTAGGAGGTGGAGGTGCATTACGTTTGAATTGTTTCAAGGGTATATTACAGATCAACCAGCACTGTCCACTGAAAACCTCCACAAGGTTTAAGTATCCGTGACTCTTCATCATTTAGTTTCAAAATTGAAAAAGTCTCTTGATGAAAATGTCTTCACGAAACTTAAAGAAGTCCAGTCGCTTTCTTTGCAAGCTTCTTAGACTACCATGTCCTGGATGACTGAGAATCCTCGCAGACATATACAGCACGCTAGATTTCATAAGCATGTACCCCTCCCCAAAGCCACTGTTTCTTAAATATTTTAAGTTAAAATAATATTTCTTAAGTCTGTGAAGAGGGTATTGGGTGATTTCAATTTGGACGCGCTTTCCAATCTTCCCTGAGTCTTTTGAATATACTGTAGATCAGTGCAGTTCTGCACACTGATGGACTTGTGTAAAGGCCACGACAGTGACCTATGCTTTGAAAGTGTGGGGTAAGAACGATTAGTGTTGTCTTGGTTCACATTTGATCTTTCTTTTTCCATCCACACTCTGTAATTTTGTCCCCCGTTGTTGTCCCAGTGTGGTGTAGCACAAGGCCCTGGTCTGAATGACACACAAAACTCAGTTCGCTCCCTTGGATCCCTGTTGTGAGTTAAGCTTAAGTTGAAGCCAAAAACATCCACATCAGACCCCCCACAGCGATGTTGCCACAAGAATGTGCAAGGAATGTCACGATGGCTGCGCCAGGAGTCAAAGGTCACCCTTATGCACACATCTTTTTCAGTAGCGGCATGGGCAACAAACACTTTACCACTTAAGACGTACTCAGAAATGTTGCAGCTTTCCAGCTGTACTTTCATATCTTGCAAACGTGCAAGAAAGGCTTTCTGGTCCTGGGCTGGCTGAGGGAAACCCAGCCGCAACTTGTAGGGATTCAGTTTATCAGAGGTTGACTGCTGGCCTTCCAGTTTGGCTGGAGAGGGTCTCATCGCCAGGGTAGAATTGGGAGACAAAGGTTCAGGAATAAACATACGCACAGCAGTAAGTGCAAATCCTTTGGCATCTGCAAACACAACTTGCTTCTTGATTTCTCTGCTGATGTGCTTGCGTAAACAGCTCCGAGTATTTTCTGGTGCTGAGTGAGGGGAGCGCAACAATTGTGATGGTAAAGATGAAGTGGAAGGCAAGGATGGATGTGATAATGGATAAGGGGTCTTCACTGGATAGTGTGTATGCTTACAAGGAGGCTTTGTGGATTTCAGGTGCGACATGGAAAACAGTTCATAAAGTTGTTGCTCCTGCCTGAGGCTCAGACACTTAGCCATTTCAACTGGATTCACAGTGTACTGGGGATGACTAAAGGCATGAAGAACTCTGAGAAAAAAAAGATCATCGTTTTAAAATCAGATCTATTTTTATATAGATAAATGAAATTATAGATATAATTTATCCTATATTTCAACATAAAAAATATTTTGTGAATTCTGATGTTAATACAGTTACCACATGGTTAAATATATAACAGTAACTTACCTTGTACAGCTCATTTTCAGACTGTAAATGTGACAATGGAAGTCTTTTGTCTTTTCTTGAAAGCTGCAGTAAACTCAGGCAATCTATAAATGCAAAAGAGGAAATATAAGAAATAAAACATCTTAGTAAACCCAACAGTCAATGAATTAACTATAAACATGACGTGACAAATAAATGAATAGAATGCAAGGTGATTCAAATTTTTAAGTGCAAAATGTACTTACAGGTTATAACAGTAACCATATGCTTAATCAAATCCGCCACTGAGAAAGAGCAAAAGAGCACCTCAGTTGCAGTCTGTTAGTGCTGTCTCTGGAGCTTTCCTGACAAGTTTGAGAATAAGGCAGCACTGTCTATGACACCATGCCTACATGTGGGTATAGTTTAGCCAATGAAATCAAGCTGCTTTCTTTATATCCTGCCCCTTAAGAACTGATATGTGAAAGGCGGTCTCATGGTTTTCCTTTTATGGAGTTCTGGCCAAACTAAGTGTGTTTAATGGTGAAGGTGAACCAGAGTATGATTTCAGCTCCATCAATACAAATGTAACCTTTTAAATGATCTCTCCTTTTACAGTTCAGATTTAAAAATTATAGCAGACACAGGAAAGGCACTCATTTCTGAGATTATGGACAAGATGTATTGCTAACAGAAACCGTAATGTAAAGATAAAAAAGAAGTGGCCCAATATTCCAACATGCTTTCTTTCTTGGTGAGAAGATCAACGATACTGGTAGAGAAGCTGCTGTGCTTAGCTTAGCACCCTCAGTAAATGGTAAAGCAGCTACTCTGCTCTTTTGGTACAGACTGTAACATGGTCAAATGCTAATGTCAAAGCTTTGAAAAACAAGTTTAGACTGAAACAAGTTTGGGAGTAACTGCAGTGCTGCCGTAGACAACTATTATGGAACATTTCACTAGTTAATTAACTTCAAGTTCAGACAAATCAAATACCATGAAGTGAAAGTTTTGGTTCCGATAATTAGATAATTAGAGTACACCGAGTTCTGGGATTGGCATTTGCGAGCAATTGTCTTTTCATTTGTTTTTTTTTAACAGACTTGGCTAGCTATGTATAATTTTCCTTTTATGACCTCACTGTAAATTGGCAAGCTACAACCAAAAAAACCCCCAAAACCTGTCTTGATGTACAAGGTAGGTTACATGACACAATGTTCTCTATGTAGCATGTTTTGACTTGCAGAAAGAGACAGCCAAGAGACAGCCAGTCACTGCAGAGTGAACAATTGAGTCATGGGGAAAGAATGTTCCCAAAGAGCTGCCATACTCCTCGTGCAAACTTTCACAAGTGACGTGAGGTCATGCAAAAGCAAAAGTCAACAGAATCTGTGTTTAGTGGCAGTTTGTTGGTTGATCTATCTTCTGGTATAAAAGCTATTTCACATCTGCACTGAATCCCTGAATTTTTACCGGATATTGTTGGAGGTAACAGAGCAAATAAGTGTCTACAACAAAATGCTTTATTTAGAATGCATAAATACACTATCTGATATTAATAAATGTGTTATTAATCCTTAATTAATGTTTCAGAGTGCAAGAGTGTATCTTTTTTTTAGGTTTTATAATACTCACTTTTGTATCAGATAAAATCATGCCCTGTTTTACCCAAGATATTAACATGACAGCTATAATGACTTAAATATATTTTTATTATGATGTACATGCAAGAATATTGTAGAAGTCCTCATTTCTGTATCATAACCCCCCCCCCCCCCCCTCTCAAAACTCATGTAAATAGAGCACATTTGACTGCATGTCATACTTTAATGATACTTTCACTTTAACAATACCTTTATACAACACTTTATTTTATACATTTCAAGCACTTTGTCTATCTCACATCCGTAGTCAGTTTGGAACCGCCAAATAAAAATTAAACATGTTCGAAATCCACAGCAGGCGGGTTTCATACAGATACAACCAAACTGTTCATTTCTGGGAGATAGAATACTTGAGGGGTGTGTGCTGCAGGTATTTTCAGACAATATCTCAACACACTCCTGAGTCAGTGAGTGACACATGCTACACAAAAAATGACCCCAATTATCTAACTAAATATCTAACCAACTCTCAGTTAGTAATAGATTGTCTGGAATGATAGCATATAAAAGGTCTGTTCTAACTTGCCAGATCAAAAATGGCAGTACTCCAAATAATCTTTTTTTTGGTTTGTGTTTCTTTTTGGGGGCATATTCTTAAAAAATGTGTTCCAGCGCAGTTCCAGGCATAGCTAGAGTTTATAAAAATGTAAAAGCCTTCTTAAAAAGCATAAAAGACACTAGATGTTGGTGGACGGGAAAAACCGACTATTATGAAGTTTATGCTAAGTAACCTCATATTATAAAGCCTGCTGTGGATTATCACACAACCAAAAGAGTCCTAACATTTAGAACATTCATATGAGTTCATTGAATGTTTTGTGATTATGATTTAAGACGTAAATAATAATAACAATAATAAAGATTGTATATGTGCTGAGTTGTAAACACTGTGGTGTTTACAACTAAGAATATTCTAGAAGAGTATTATAAAACCTAAAAAAAGATACTCTTGCACTCTGTGGTGTTTACAACTATTTGCATTTTTTAAAATAAGACCCCTATATATCCACATACCTATTCTTACTATCTAAATGTGCTGTACTCATTTATTTATTTTATATTAGAACACGGTTTAATCAAATCATACAGTGCCAATGAGCAAAAAACAGTGTATTCATATGTTGCAATACCTATTTAAACTTTTCTTCTCCAGCAAACAGAAGTTAAACCCATCCAGGTAAGTTTTCAGTTCCTTCCCACCAACTTTTCGCAGCACTTGGCCCCCTGAGTACAAAAAGCAATGGAATCAAAGAACCCCTATGTGCTCTACGTGATGAATAGCCAAGGTGAGAAAAGAAGAGCTTGAGAAAATTCATGAAATGCTTACTTTTAAAAATTCACTGAACCAAATCAATTTCAGAATCAATCAGCATTTAATGTTTTTTTCCTGTGAACTGTGCCTCTTTCCTATATGTTTAAATAATATATATTCACACTGTTGGCTCATATTATGCAAATGCATATAATCCTTCAGACATGTTTTACTTATTATGCAGCATGAACAAATCACAGACCCTTCATTGTTAAATGGCCATACATGTTTTCCCTGTCTTGTACAAAACATTCTGGCCACTTGTCTTGACAACTCATATAAATTAAATTCTTTTTTTATCTAGTAGAATCCCTGTGCTTTTAAATTCCCACCATTTCAAGCATATGGGTCACTATTCATAATTCAGAAAGTGTTGTCATAATGTGAATAGTAATTTTGTCATTTATATTAATGTTGTTTTCCCTTGTATTTTTAACTGTGGCCATTTATTTTGCATTACAGTAGCTCATCAGCCCAGCTGCACTCTCTCACCACACATGGATATCTGATAACATTATTAAATGCAAATGAAAGTAAAGCACAATCCCCCCTCATTCCCCCTCCACACGCACGCACATACACATGCATGCACAGCCGCAAAGCACTGCTAAAAGTAATGATAAAGTTATGATACATACCAACTGACTTCTGTCAACTGCATGCAGATGTTCAGTGAGCTCATAAATGAAGTCACAAAGAGTCATACACAGTGCCTCATTAATCCCAGTTTTATTGGCTTGACTACCTGTCTAGACTTCTGTTCGCATTTTGGTCTCATGTAGAGATGAGCAATGTGGGTTTCATTTTAATACTTATTTAAGATTTAGGAGTTCAGCAATTTTCTAATTTCACTCCAGCACTCACTTTCCCTCATAAACATCCATCATCTGTTAATAACAGAGTATGGTAAATGTGAGCTGAACTTTGTTTGTTCCAGTACAAAACCTGGCTGCTTCAGATGAGCTCTTTAACCCTTAATTTCTTTTAAAGTTATTCCTTGCTGGATTTACTGGTGTGTTTGGGAATATTATTGTGTTTATAGTAAATACTCTTTTAAATGGTGCAGAATTTATTGTTGAATGAATTAGTGATGGCAAGTTTCCCTCCCTCTAATGAAATAATGACAATTTTATACTTAGCTGTTGGTTTGAACTCATTCTTAGTCCGTGCCAAAGAGTCACAAAACATATCCACTGCATATCCTTACAATGTTTTTTTTTCTTAACATTTTCTCTCACATATTGATTGTCAAAGTGTTTTTTATTTTGTTGTTTTTGACCATTAAAAAACTTTCAGTGTCTTTAAACTATTGTCCTTACTGTAAAATACTAACTAATTTGAAGTTCTTTTTAAAATTCCTATCTAGACTCAGGCATATATATAAATACCAGACGCTATATTGCAGAGGTTTCACTAACACGGGTTCTAGATTTCAGTACTAATCACTGTTACTTAATCTGAAATCTCAGTGTATAAACATATAGCAGTGTTCTCAAAATTTAAAAATGGTTCCAAAATTCCAATTTTACGTGTTTGTGTTTGAGAAATTTATTATCCAGCGACTTGTATTTAAAGAGGTGGACATGTATTGGTTTTGTATTATTGCACTAGCAGTTGTTTGGGATTCTGTTGGATAACAATGCAGCACTCAGTTGGTATAGTTTCTCTGCATTGAAAATAATGATTAAATCACCTGCATTTTTTAAAACAACTATTCTCGCTCACCATAACTAAAGAAAGCTACCCTAAATGAACATGGCAGCATGCCTTTGGTTTTCAAAGTTGCATGTGAACAAACCACAAGACATCTGGAACAAAGTCCTCTTGACAAACGAGACCAAAATGAAAATGTCTGTCCATAATGCACAGTACCACGTTTGGAGGAAACCAAACACAGCATGTCATCACAAACACTCCCTACCAACTGTCAATCATGTGAGCAATTAACAGTTGGAGGGGTGATCATTTTGAGCTTGTTTTACAGCCAGAGACCTGAGCACCTTGCAGTCATTGAATCAAGCATGAAGTCATCTGGTATTCTAGAGTCAAATGTGAGACCATCTGTCCAACACCTAAAGCTTGGCAAAATCCAGTCATGCGCACCATGATCCTAAGCAGACCAGCAAATCTGCAACATAATGTCAGAATAAGAAACGAATCAAGGTGGTGCTGTTGCCCAAATGCCTGGAAACTTCAGTGAACTGAAGCACAGGCCATACATAAAGAAGAAGGGGCCAAATTCCAACACAATTACCTGAGAGACTGATGAAGTCATGCAGAAAACAACAGTTATTGTTCCACAAGCTACTGAATCATAGGTTATTACTACAAAAGTATTTCTTGTACTCTTGTTCAAAAACAACATATTACAAACTAAAGATCTATAAATCTCCTTATCTATGAACTGTTTCTTAAAATACCTTGTGGGTTTGTTTGATTTGTAAAGCTGTCTTGGGAACACCCATACCAATGTGGATGTTTTGACAACTAAGTTGTAGAATTAAGTTGTTGCATAAGCAACCTTGCACATTCATGTCAAGGCTTGAAAGACATTATTGGGATTTTCTGTTGTCCTTGGGCATTAGTTCATCACGCACAATTTAATACAAACAGGACAAGTAACGAATGAGGCAAGATGATAGCTTCTATTGTGTAGCTGTGAGTTGTTCCATGCAGTGAACTCATGAGTAAAAGTATATTTAGTCAACACTCAGTTCATTTACTGATAAACTGTGCTTGATGACAGGTTTGATATGTGCTTAAAATTCTCATTAACTGCCCATAATATTAATAATGATAATTAATGTGGTATTAATATTTTTATTGTTATGTTTTTTATTCATATGTAGAATGTAATTGAAAGTTAGTGTAATATGTATGTTTACATGCTTTCCTAATTTATACTATATTTTAGTTGTGAAAATAATATTTTATTCTTAATAGAGTTAATAGTGTTTCAAATATATAGTCCCTAAATACAATGTGAAAAGCAGTTTGTCAGTTATGCTGCTTAAACACTTTTGAAGTTTTAATTTTAAATCTAAAATGCCTCAGACACTTTTAAAGGCTCAAGTCCATCCTGGGTAAATAAATAAATAAATTTATCTGTAATAATAGCATCTTCAAAGTCAAAACTTTATTTCTTTGGAAAAAAATACCATCTTCAAAGCCAAAACTATATTTCTGCTGGCAGAACGATTAGGAATCCGCTTTTAAGACGAACGATGAGAGGGGCTGATGTAAGCTTGCAGGGGTAGAGTAGCAAATTGCACACTGTAACCCCATTACCACCCTTGGCTGACTGAAGATAGAACCCCGCAGGACCTCTATCATCATTTGTGCTAACTTCCTGTACAGTCAGTGGGGCGGGGGGCGGGAGTCCTTCCTCCAGTGTCCTTCCTGGAATCCTTCCTCCAGTGAAGGAAGGATTCCGTTCACTGTGAAAAGCAAATGAACTTTAGTCTTTATGTAACATGGCTCATTTAAGTGTCATCTTCAGATGTTGCTGGGACAAAAAAATAAAATCCAGGCTATTAGCAGCGAAGATGCCTGAGAGAAATTGTTATACTTTCCTGAACATATAATTATTTCTTTGTGTCTTTCTTTCTCTGTGATGAGGAGCAATGTTAAATTAAAAATTGCAATCTTAAATAAAAGTGAGAGAATAAATAAACTAGTAGTGTTGATGCATCTAGTAAGATGTGATTACAATACAGCTAGACAGTAAAAAAAATAAACACAGTTTAATGACAGAAATAGATTGCATGTGGGATTTTAACTATTTAGCTGGAATACAGATAAAACTGATAAGCATAATGTCATCTGCAAAAAAGCAAACAAAATCAAAACAACTATATCTGTCAGGATTGGGACTGGGACAAAAAATCTGCTCGGGTATTTTGACTAGAGACCGGCGCACCAGGTATTATAGGAAAAACTATAAAGCCTTTGAATGAAAACAAACGCTGTTGTGACAGTGATGTACACTGTCTTGTTGGTATTTGTGTATGATTTCTATACAGTTTACATCAGATGACCACTTAAGGACATCTCTTGGTTTTATCTTCACGTTTCCCTCTCACCACATATCCAAACCGATATCATGACCAGCAGCTTTTACAGCTGTGGCTCCAGCAAACATCAGCTGATACTAGAAAGTAATATCAAATAAATTCTAACAACAGCTTGAACGTGCTGCTGTTGTTTAGCTTGACATCTGGTGGTTTCTTCCTTCTGACGCAAAGTGGGCGATAAACAAACAAGAGAGACGGGACTTGCAACAGAAAAGCCGATCCCACTGATCATTGATCAGTTTCATGATTGAAGTAGCAACAGGAGAGGGAGGGGAGAGAATGAGAGAAGAAGAGGCAGCTGTGCAGCCTAAAGACACAGAATAACTCCAGCTTTGTGTCTTTTTTCATTCTAGCTGAAAAAAAGACACAAAACTGGAGTTTTTTTCATTCTAGCTCAAGTACGGGACAAATCGCTTCCTTTTCACCTCAATACAGATGTATTGTAATTGGTCCAGCCCAGAGTCGATGATGACGAATTGGCCAATCCACCACCTTTCATTGTTTATACCGTTATAAAAACAAACATAAAAACAAAAAATCACCATATTCACCATTAAAGGTGAATATGTTACAGAAAGATGGATTAACCCATACAAAAAAAGAAAAAACAAAACAAACAACAACAAAAAAAAAAAATCAACAATAAAGTGCTAGTGCTTATCCTTATAGATTAATATTAACATTAATAAACATTAGTTAATATTAATATTAATGACTACTTGCTCCTTGGTCAAAGCAAATTAATAATGCTGGAATATCTTAAATGAAGTAGTCTTATGAGGTGGAACAGCCACTGCCGGCAATAACAGTTTTTAGCAATCATTTCATTTATTAAGGGAAAAAAGCTATCCAATTTTTTTTGGCCATATGTGAAACAGTAATTACCCTCTCTTGTTAAATCATGAATTAACTGTTATTAACCACTTGTTTTGAAAAGCTGATTTCAACATGACTAGCAACACCCAGGCCTAATTACTGCCAGCAACATCAACAGACCTGCAGGCCTTACTTGCCCCAGTTAAGGTAAGAGTTCATGATTCAGCCATAAGAAAGATTTTGGACAAAAATGTCATCTATGGGAAAGTTCTAAGGTGAAAACCACTGCTGACCGAAAAGAGCACAAAGGTTTGTCTCACATTTGCCAAAAAATAGAAATCCCTGAAGCTCAAACACACTTTGGGTATGCAGCAAGACAATGACACAAACGAGCCCACTTTTGAATGGCTCAAAGAAAACAAAATGAAGGTTTTGGAGTGGCTTAATCAAAGTCTAGGCTTAAATCTAATTGAGATTATCACAAGTGCTTGATTGCAGTTTTAGCTACCAAAGGCTGTATAAGCAGTTATTACTTTTAGGTGGAAATTACTTTTTCACCCAGGATGAGTTATCCAAACCCACTTTTTCCCTGCATTATATGTCTGACCCTTAAATGACCCCTTAACTTAAACTGTTCCTCAAACTCACACTCATGATGTTCACTGTCCTCACTGAGGGAATGACCCTAACTGACCCCTATATTTCATCATGTTAATCCATACTTTCCCTACATATATATTCTGCCCCTCAGTGCTTTCAAAATGTTAACACAGAGGTTCGCCTGTGACCCCAATCCCTGGACCCACACACCTGATTCAAATGATCCTGCAGCTGCCTCATAACAAGATAATGATTTGAATACAGTGTGTTGAAGCAGCCGAAAACAAGCAGTCCCACGGAGCTTAATAGCACTGTTACAGAATTATTGCCCTAACAAAATGGTCTAATTGCACAATGCACAACAAACTATACTGCAATTGACAGTGTCTTGTGTCATTAAATAAATAAATTTAAATGTTAAGGCACACCGTAATAGCAAAAAAGATGTAGTTTATTGCCTGAAGGGAACACCATGCCATGTAAGATACATTGCACTGTCTTACTGCATCAGATGATTGGCTAGTTTTTTATTGTTAGAGAAATCAAGATAAGAAAAAAACAAAACTTGATTATGATTATGTGTACCAAAAGATCTTTGCTTTCTGCCATGTTTCCTTTTGCCAGCTGCACTTCGATGCTAAAAGGAACAAAATTGAATTGAACGCAGCTGTGGGTATACCCTGTAGCCTTTGCCAGTAGTCCTCAGCATGGGTCAAGGCAGCAGCTGGGACACTCAAGACTAACTCTGGTGTTATAGAAGCAGAGTCTAAAAGCAGGACTGGGGAGTTGTACAGCTCAGCTTCCATAATCAGATACAGCAGTTTCACATCTATGTCTTGTAACAGTGTTATGCTCTGTGCAGGGAGAAGGCTAGTAGTGAAGACAGCACTATTGACCTGTATGTTCCCAGGTTAATGACACTGCATATATACAGATCAGGCATCATTCAGTCTATCAACAGCAGCAAGGTAAAGGTGGCAGGTTTGCAGACAATGTTAACCAAAAGAGCTGATATGTACTTTTAAAAATAATAATACTGCTCACTTTCAGGAACCTTTTTACATCATTGTCTTATATTTCACTGTAGCTCACTATTTGCGCAGAACACGGCCAAGAATCCAGTGATGAAATATTGTGAAAAATTGGCTTGGATGAGACAAAAAATTATGTATCAGTCATGAGGAAGTATTGCTAAATGGAACATAGTTGGCACAGATCAAAATGTTATTAATGGCAGAAGACCCATAACAGCTAGAATATAATGTGCATATAAACATAAAGGCAATGAGGCACCCAGGGAAGATGACGTTTCGATTGTCTGACTGCTACAACCTCCATAAACCTCCACAATGCGTACAACTGAAATGAATTTAAAAAGATTAAAGGCAAACTGAAAAAAGACTGATACTAACCCCATGAGGACATAAAGCAGAGTTAACTATACAGGAATGATTGTAACATATGAAATAAAAGAAGTGCAATATATACCAAAAACTCATTAAATGTAATGGTACCCAAGAAATAAACTTTCATATGTTAATGACTGTCTATAGTGGAACCTTTGATGGAATATAAAAAAGTATGCATTCTTTTGTACATTTGCATCATCTGCTCATATTTCACATGCCATGTGGCTCCACACTGCACAAGTAGAACAGTGAAGATGTAAATGATGTAGATTTGTGCACTTTGAAATCAATCTGCCACAAAATAACCATTTGCAAGTCATCAGTTTATTTATCAAATGTTTCATAGGCTGCATAAGTAATGATAAGGAACATTTTTGGTGCTGAAGTATGCTGTTATGCAGACACATTGACATACATCTTTTTTTTTTTTGGAAATGTTTGAGCTGAAAAGGTCTTCACGATTTTCCCAGCTGAAAAGTATTCTCAATAAATGGGTACAGTTTGACTCATATGAAAGGACAAGACAGGATAAGAATAATTGTTTTTAAAGACTTGCCTTTAAAACAAGCTTTGCAAGCTCTTCCAGAGATGTCACACCATTAGTCTAGATTTCCATGTCACCTTGTTTCAAAAGTTTCACTTTTCGCAAATTTTGATAATTGATAAGAAGTTGAGACAAGGGTGCATTTTCCTACTGGATCCTTCTTATCATTTCAAACAGTGTCTGGTTTATTGTTGCATCTAATTGAAGTGCCGATTTGTCATTTTCAAGGAGAAAGAAGAAAATAATCTTTGACATAAGGATGAAATGAAGTATGGATTTATTTTATTGATGTCGCATCCAAACCCTTAGGCACATCGTCAGAAAAGGTACTGAGATTTCCTACAATACATGGCATTCTCATGCCACAGATAAACATGTTTCTTTACTGGTATGTGTCATTTATTGTACCTGAATAACCTTACTGAATTGCAAGATTTGAGTTATACTGATGTAAATTTGCCTTTCTTGGTGAAAGTGTGGTGAAAAACCCCAAAACCAAAAACATATCTTTTTAAGAAAAATAATTTTAGTAGCACTTCTAGTGACAAACTCCATACATCCAGGGTCACTCGGATATTGTCTATTCAACTCTAATGGTGAAAGAATCAGCACAATTATGTGTTAGGAAACCTCAGTGCATTTGGAGACCCAAGACAGACTGTATTCCAAAACCAGATGTGTCTTAACAGACTGCAGGACCATTTTATTCAACATCTGTGAGAAGCAAAGCATTTTCTACTGGGTGCATTTTACCAGCTGGGGAGGACATGGACCAGTCAGGTGAATCCAGGTGAAAATCACTAACCTTCATGGCTTTCAGCTGTTATATTTAATTTGAATCACGATGAAAAATATGTGACATATAGGTAAGTTCAGATCAGACTATAACCTACTCAGTTAACATTAAACAAAGTAAATTATATGAAATATACCTTCAGAGCAGGGTGTATTGTTTTTGAGTTTTGAAGAAGGCAATTTTTCTTGCTTTCAATCTAATAGCAAATAATAAAGAAACTACATACATGAACAACAGTATAAATTTCCCCATGGACATTTTATCTTCACATTATCTACTTCACTGTTAATGGCCTTCAGTTGCAGACTCTTGCCTCTCCACTTGATGGCAGTGGAGCATCAATCATAATAATTACAAAGCGTTCCTTTTTATTCTGCATCATTAAGTGCCTACACAAAACTTAAGCACAATAAAAACTGTACTGTAGCCTTTTTATTATGACTACCACAGCCACACTGGCCTGTAGCCCACAGGTATGTTAGTGGCTTTGGCTCAATCAGTCTGATAAAGCCTTGTGAAACATTTTCCACAAACGCAAGCACTTCTGTAACCTTGGAGAGAATATCAGCAAATGATGTATGTTGTTTAGAACTTAAACAACTGGAATAGCTCCTCTGCCAAACATGTACTGCCCTTTGGGCTGCTTTCTGACACGCAGGGTGTGCAAGAACACTGTTATATTCAAAGAGTACCTAAAAACATTGTTCTATTTTGTCTTCTTCTTTCTTTCTCTCTTTTTGTTTTTGTTAATGATCTATGAATGTCCTTCGCCTAAATGTGCTGTATTAGAAAATGTTAATTTAAAAGCTGAAAAGTGAAAACATTAATACAATATGGAAATATAGTAAATTATGCACAACAGAGAATGTCTCGTGAGGTAGTATGAGACATGGTGCCAAAGCACAATAGAGTCTAAAGTGCATTTATATTTGTACTCCACTGCTGTAAATGTCACTATATGGTATATTAGAAAAACAATGAGAATGCACATACAGTATTTATTGTAAGTAAGAAAGAGAGTTCCCATGTGGTACAAATGATTGTAGGTAAATAATGAATTCTTGTTTAGTGGAGCATTGGGACGAACGCAATGTCTCAAGTGTGATTGCTCATTTCGACCCATTTTCCAATTGCATGATACACTACATTGACCTTGCAGGAGACGTCTCGGGATAGCTTATTTCCTTTAATGCATGTCATGATCCCATAGGAGGCTGAGTAGTGTGGTGATCAAGTGCATTTCTGCATTATTAAAAGGCCGTACATCACAAGAGTTTCAACTGTGTTAACTATAAGGAGGTCAGCTGCAATGCTTTTATCCTATTTTTGTATATATCTGCATGCACAAAGAGCTGTAGCATCACGTTACATTTACATAAAATAATCTGGATCTGAGCTCAAATAAATATTAATGCCAATCTGTAAATTCCTAATCCAGTATTACCTGCAGTGTTGGTCTATAATCAGCTGCTTTCCACAAAATGACCTTAAAGACAGAAAAACACAAAAATATTTGTGTATCCTATATATTTTTTTGTCATTTCAAGACTGTAAATATAACATAACCCCAGGAAGGATACTGCAGAGAGATGGAAGCAGCTGGGCACAAGTATGTTCTGAGCAGTAATGCAATCTGTTGAGCTAATATATCAGATATTACTGTTCTTCATGTCAGTGTGAGTAACTCACCCTTTGCCTTGATAAGATACAGTCAGATCTGAGCTGCTTTCAGCTGAAAGAGATGGTGAATGAATTAGCCACGCATTCAGACAGGCAGGCAGAACCGTATTATAAAATTCCTCCTTACTTCCTCATTCCCTGTGATGCTGTTTGATCTTGTGCTTTTATTCTTTGTACCACCATTCACCACCCCATCACTCATTTTCTTTTTATATCTGTAAAAAGAAATACATGGGCTTATTGTACAGTTCCAAGGTTCACAAATTGATTCTAATCATCCAAAGATCACACCTTAGGGGTGAATTCCAGACACACTGTATCTAGAAGCCATTTCAATGGTAATGTCCAGGTATAAGTCATTATTCAAATAGATACAGAGAAATGAAATTACAGTCTTACCTGTTCTTGGAATAAAAAGTTTACTGATACTGATTTTACTCAGTAGTACTGATTCAGTTTTATAATAATGTACAGTTACAGCAGTAGTATATTTTATTATATTTTTTAAACATTAACAAAATTGCATCTAGTCAGATAGGTTATCTCATATTTGTAGCTGAAAACCATTATACCATTTTACCATTACCATTATACCATTTTACCATTACCATTATTAACCCCATTACTGCTCATTATTTTATTACAATATGAAACCTTAATACTGGCTTTAACATTTGGAAAGGAAGAGCAGCATTTATGGTCTGTTTTTATTTATGTGAAATTATAAACTTTGGTATAAAAGTGAGAAAGAACATCTTTGCAAAGTGAACTCCTCAGTGAAATGACTTTCTAAAGATGGTATTATATGAGGAACTGCAGAAAGTGTTCGTGACCTGAAGGTGCAGTGTTTTTCTGTCAGATAACACTGTTATTTTCAAAGAAACCTTTACTGTTCCCGCCCTTATATCCACTCGATCCAAACAAATTAACTGTGAATATCTGCACTTACTGCCATCAAAGGATGAGTCATTTTGAAGCCACCTCTGTGTTAGGCTTTGGACAACACTCATACGCACTGATAAGAAAGTGAAATTTGAAGTAGGAAACTACAAACATACTTCAGTAAATTAAATATAAAAATAAGCAGTGTTGCTCAGCTACTGTTTTGAAGGTTTAACCCATGAAGCTTAGGAATAACTTGAATACAAAATTTATACTTATGATGTAATCAGAATAATCTACAAATAAAAGTGTGAAATGTCATTCTTGGCATTGTTAAAGAAAAAAAAGCCATCATATAAAACGATTAAATCCCTTTTACTCAAAATAATTGCTGGTATTTAAATCTTGTTATTTTAAACAACAACAACAACAACAACAAAAATAAAAACACTCAAAAATCTGTTTCTGCTATTTATCAGGCCTGAGACACTTTTTCGAGTATCTTATATATGCCCAGACATGTATGCATAATTTATCTTGCAATTCTTAATATATTCCTTATACCACTCTATATAGTCAGATGAAAAAAAAACCCCACATTTGTTTATAAAGACAGAATGATATAAACATGCGCGCACACACACTGAATAAATTCCCCACTCACCCTACAAGGTGTTCTTTATCCTTCAAGCACAAGTCGTCTACGAGAGGCCAGAGAGCTTGAGGATCCTGCACTATTCTGGGTAGAGATCTCAGATGCCGTTCCTGGGATCTGCTGGAGCCACTTGCCCAGTTTGTGGGTCACTGCCCCGAGTGCTCCGATTACCAAAGGAACCATTGTTGCCTTCACCTTCCACACCTTCCTGGTTCCCATTTGCCAGTGGGATTCCCAGGTACTTATACAGTCAGGAAAGAAATTATTGGAAATCAAGGCTTGATGTACATCAAGTACTTAAGCACATTTTTGCAAAGGGATTAAATACTTATTTCTTTCATGAAATTGCACAGATTGGTCAGTCTGGAGTGCAGTTAGCTTCTTTAGCCAGTAGGTGGGAATTATGTGGTCTGCTCTTAGCTCCAGCTTTGGTGCGGCTATTTTCAAATTGTACCCCTCCCACTGAGAGTATACCTTTGATGGTTCAGAGGAGAAAGGTTGGTTTATTTTCCTGGCTTCTATCTGGTATACAAATGTCCTCATGAAACGTCTTCAAGAAACTTAAAGAAGTCCAGTCACTTTTCTTTCCAAGCTCCTTGGATTAACATGACCAGGATTTAACTCTTGGTACCATTAATTACATATACACATCCAGAATTTTTTTTTTTTTTTGCATATACTATTATATATTGTACATATATTTATTAGTTTCAGATTTAGCCATTCGTATATTTTGCCTGTTTATGTTATTGTATTTTGCACAACTCTGTTGCTTGTGAAGCTCGCACACAAGAATTTCACTTGCATGTGCTGTACCAATGTACCTGCACATGTGATGTGACAATAAAAGTGATTTGATTTGATTTGATTTTGATTTAATTGAAGTAGTTTCTGATACAGTAAAGTTGTATTAAATCTTACTTAATTAAAAAAAATATTTTGATGTAAAATGTACCTTATGTGTAAGTGAATGACAGCTGAATAAGGTTGATTAAATGTAATTAACACTTCAATTTTCATGGGTACACAAATAATGATAAACAACACAAACTGACTGGAAATATAGCACACATTTTGCTCATGCTATGACTGACAGAGCGCATCCCTCCTGACAGTGTGTGAAACCTTAAATTAGGACCCATGACATACACTGAACTCAGTAAACAGTTCCAGTTGTATTAATAGTGTATAGGCAGAACTGGAAGCCTTTAATGGAATAACCCCAATACATTAATATTTTTAACCAACACTCATTATAACAGGAAACAAGAAAAAAAAGACATTAAGAAGTCATTTGGGCTTATTTGCACCTCATTCTGCTCAAATGAAGTGTTCTATACCTTATACAATGGTCACTTTAATGTGTTACGCTGTGAAATATGAAGACATAACTAAAATATGACTTCCTGTTTAAAGATAAAACTTTGAACAGAACGTTGTTACACTTCTCAGGTCCAACTAATTCCCAAAAGAAATAATTAAAAATGCATTCTTTACATGAGCTAGGGTCTCAGCAATATAACATAACTCAAATATTCTCCTTGTTCTTCCCACTGGAAACTAGGAAAATCAGCGAGCCTTACTAAAGGTAAAAAAAAAATGTACTTGCAATTTCATTGTACACGTATAATGACATTAAAAGGCTATTCTATTCTAAGCACCACATCTTCTTTAATGTATTGCTGCTAGCATACTATAGGACTTATAGAAAGTTATAAAGCATTCTAGCAGGAATATTATAATTTATTTCATGCTTTTAAAGACCCTATCACCAGATTTAACATGTTGAAATTCATGAGACAAAGCATTTTCTGGTTATTCAAATTTTTTTAAACCTTGGTGTTGATATCAGACCAATTACAAAACAGAGTCAACTTAATATGTCATTTAATCTTGCACTTGGGGTTATCCTGAGGCTGGTGCAGATAAGGGACCCAAAAATATTCAAGTTATGACTTGCTTAATATCTTGTTCTTCACTTATTGCATTATCATAAACACTGTAATACAATTACACCTAACATTGTGAGTAAAGGACTTCTTATGAATAATGTTAAATACAGGTTTGGTACACACATCTAATCTTAAAGTTACTCTATTTTGCAAATTGGCTTGATATAAAAGAAAAGGGCAAGCCTCATATATAAGGGCTTTTGCTAGATCGTCTGAAAATCTTATCTCACTTTCAATTTTTCCGTGGCATATTGGAGTAAGTTAATTCCATGCCTCCTTCTTTTCTCAATCTGAATTTCATTGTGTCTGCCTAATCAGCCAGAAGCAGAAATGATCTGCTAACATTTCATTTCTCCATGAATATTTGATTGTCAAAAATTGTCCTAAGGGAACGAACTGGGCTCAAGGTTCGGTTTTGATTTGCGATTAAACTATCAAGAAATCAATTTCATCTGCTTTGAATAATTCAGGGTTTAATGGAATGAGAAATGGCAAAAGGGGCATGGGTTATGAGATGGTCTGAAGGAGGTGTATGTGTATATGTGTGTGCTGGATGGGGTGGAGGGCTGGGGTGGGTGATGCAGGGTGGAGTAGTTTTCCTCAAAATGAAATAAGAGCCCTGCAATGTGGTGCAGAGAGTCTGGGGAGCTACTGTCATTTCACCTGTACTGCTGTGTAGCATGCCAATAAGGTGTCTTTGTGAGTAATTTGATGATCACAGCAAGTCCAGAGCCAATATTTTGGATTACTCACTTGGACAGATGTGTTAATAGACTACTGATTTGTGGCCTTCTCCTTTAGGAATTAAAATGGGAATGTGCAAAGAAGATGGAACATTTTCTGTTAATTTTATGCTTTAATTGGTCTCATAAAAGCTTTCATGTTCTGCAGTCCACTAGCCACTGATCATTTTTTCACTTCTCTTCATGATTCCTTACTGGTGTTAGCCCCAAGTTAAGATTCTAGTAAGAAATATGGCCAAAGAAGAAATTAAATGGGTTAAGCTGCTTCAAGGACTCTAAGAAGTTCTTTATAGAGCATATTTAGTTTGTCTCCCTAATGAACATGGAATGACAAAGATTCCAGAACACACTTTGATGTCTCCCGACTGCTTAGAACGATTCACTGTGACGTGCGCAAACATGTCATCTGTTCTTGTCAGTTTAAACAGAATGGTAGTGCTGATGTTTCTTGACGAGACACAAATAAATGGAGCTGCACTGACTACATGCAGCCTGACCTGACAGGTGAATTAAAAAGGTGGCTGTGTTGTCAAAAGGCTAAGGTATCTCATACCAGAGTGGAGCCAAAAGCCTTACCTCCCGTGGAGCTTGTCAAAATGTTCTGTTTTATTTGAAAAAAGTTAGTAAGCTAACTCTAGGAGGCCAACTTTAGCTACTCTTTGTTACTCTTCATACATTCAACTGATCTTGTGCTTATTTCTATATAAGGTTTTCCTGAATTTAGTTTGATAGGGCTGGCAAATTATGATAATGTGAGGAGAACGAGGATTCTTTGAACGAAAGTTCCCAAGGTGTCCCATTTCAGTACTAATCACTTGCTAGATACATAGCATCTCAGCAGAAGATGACAAAGACAGAGAAATATTTTGGAAACACCATCATTAGTGGGATTAACTCATAAGAATCCAAAGAGTCTAAAAACTATATTTGGTTGTTGACAGAAAGCAGGTCACAGCTACATACCTTATATGAAGTGGGAGGTGGTGATCCTACAATTAGGATAGCCTTATGGAAAGCTTGATGACATCAGATTGCTTTCATTTATACTTTATTTCATGCTTTATTTTAGTTAAAGTAAAAAAAAAACATGTCAAGAGGAAAACATGTCTCAGTAAGTTTTTCTTTTTTCTTGCCTTGGATCTCTAGGGATCGTTTAACTGGAGGCAGCCATTACTGTTAGGAGTCAATGCCGATATAGATCAACCATCAGCCTTATGAAAACCCCTTCATTTGCATAATGGAGTTGAAAAGCAAAGTGAAAGTAATACATAAAAAACCCATACATTTGAAAATTAATCAATTCTAAAATGAGATGGGAAATTGAAGAGGAAAAAACAAACAGGGATTAAAACGCAGGTTACCGAAGGTTTTTCCTTTTTTTCTTTTTTTTTTTGTACATATAATGCCACAAGAATAAAATTCAGCTTTACTGAGAAAAGTTTTCTTTAATTTTGTTCAAGGGAATTCTGATCCTTGAATAAGATACTAAATTCATATCTGCTGACCTTTACTTTAAAAAATCTTCAAAGCCTTATCTTGATTAATGTGAATTTGTTGATATGTAAATTAAAGTGACATAACATATCAAAAGGTTAAATACTTAATGACAGTAAGCAATACAGTTAAAGACACAGAGAAAGCAAAAGAGGGACACACACAACAGAAAGCGAGAGAGAAGGAAATAACAATTAGTTGCTCTGCTCTGTGTGCTAAGTACGTACTTTCTCTTCTATTTGACTTTTTCCATTTTGCCAATTGCATACTCAAAATTGTTTTTCTGTTTGACAGGTACATTACTGTACATCACCTGTAGTTTATTTCCTTCTTCCTCATATTTCCATCTCAAAAATTTCTACCATGCTTTTAAATTGCTCTGCCTCCACACCCGTCGTGATAAGGCAGCAATATGCATTTAAGTAGTCCATTTTGGGCATTTACTGTGGGAGGATAACTAGCAGAGTGGCTCATTAAAATTCACACTTTTATAATATTTCATAACTCGACTTTTGACCTCTTGTCAACAGTTTCTTCGCTCTTGATTGCCGAGACTACAATGATTAAAATTGAGGAGAGAGTGCAAGCTTTTATGGATGCTGAGTATGAATACAAAATTAGTGATGCAGCTCAAGAACAGTTTGGGAAATAGGACTGACACAAAATGTTGACACATCATCAAACTGAGACTGATTGCTTGAATAATTGGTTTGTACCTAATTATATTAGAGTGCCCTCTTGGGTGTGTGTATGGTTATGTATGTGGAGCTTTCTGTGTTCTTTCACCGCTTGTGTATAGTGAAACAGGGGCTTGCTGCAGGAGCTTTGCTCTGAGGAAAGCTTTCTAGTGGAGGCTTCGATCAAATTTACAAAGCAATTCTCCAGAACCTCAATTAAATTTTAAAAGTTTACAATCATGTTAGGGAGCTGTAGAGAAAGAGGGAAGTGCTGGAAGGGCAACCTAGTGTTTTTGTTTTGAGCCTGTGATAAGAAGGCAGCTTCTAAGTGAGTTAAATGAGAAATAGCATCGGCACAGCTGTTGTTCTATTAAAGGCCCCCCTAGGAGGCTTTAGAGGGGGTCTGAGAGGATCCGATACGGGCAGTGAGCCAGCAGGCCTCACTGATTCTGTTACCAATTCTTATTGTAGCAACAGAATCTTGTATTCGGCGTGTGACTATGACCTATTTACTTACCAATTGTTGAACATTTTATGGTCATTTACATTCATTACATATGACACATTAGACAATATGATTTCCCTGTCATTGCTTTATTCATTTGTTTGAACATTTTTCTTCTTCAGCAACCCCTCAAAAATAAACAAGAAGAAGAAAGACAAATTTCTATCTAACATTTGTTGCATTAGATTAGAGATGGATACTGTTTCTTTGCCTATATGGTGCTGTTGATCCTATATAAGTGCAAGCTCCCGCAGGAAAATGGGAAGCTTTGCACTGCTGAGATGAGAGCTACATTGAAA
The DNA here is from genome assembly GCF_000239375.1 of Pundamilia nyererei. Taxonomy (NCBI): domain Eukaryota; kingdom Metazoa; phylum Chordata; class Actinopteri; order Cichliformes; family Cichlidae; genus Pundamilia; species Pundamilia nyererei. The sequence continues at coordinate 370,006 of NW_005187433.1, read as the reverse complement.
AATGTGACCTGAATGGGAATGTTTCTCTTATTTTACTTTTTCCATGGAGAGCTGCTTCAGAATTACTGATAATACCTAAGTAATAAATAATGTAAACAAAAAAAAAGAAGAACAGTTTTTATTGTATAATTCAATGCACTGCATTTTAAATTATATCATCTAACTTGAAAGTCTGTAACAATTGTTGCAAGACCCGTCTGTGGATGGCCTTGTACTTCTAGTAAGCAGTTATCAAGCAGTAGACGTTACACCCTACTGAACAAAAGTTTTTTTGCATGCAATTGCTATTCACTTTCCATTGTTAGCAAGAGTTTAGCCAAAAACAGGTCAGATTTTTCTCCGAGGAGTTAGCAGGAAAACATAAAGACCCCGGAGGAAAGTGAAAAGTTTCATTTATTAAGTAGATAATGTTGCTCTTTAAGAGCTGGAGATACAAAAGGCTAAATGTGAACATGTTCTCCATATTATATCAGTCCTACAGATTTCAAAACACAGTTTTTCTTATATTTCTTACTTTTGTTGTCTTTTTCCAACTACTACTAAATTTTATTATTGATATTGGTGGTAATAATAATATAAAAAAATAACAATAAGGAAACAAAAAAGAAGAAGAAACACTTCCTTATGAATACTGGGGGATCTCTGTGATAAAGGAAAGTGAATGTTGTGGGAAGTTAGTAGTTCTACTTTAACATTGTGTTCATGCACAAAATTCTCCTCAGGGGTCAACTGCACAGAGAGAACCTGAAATCCAGCTCTTAGTCAGACTGCTAAAGATATCTATGTCAGAACCATACTTATTTTTCCCGCATACACATTCATATCTTGAACCCCTGTGACCATAAAACTATTCCAGCATGTAACAGAAATCTCTCCTTATGAGTAATTTCTTTGTGGGCTACTTATCTTGATTTCATGTCTGAATAAAATACTCTGCCTAGTGTAGAACATATCCCAATTGTAGAAATTATATCGGACTTGTCTGCCTAAACTTAACTACTCCCGTATCTTTAAGCTTATATCTTAAAGTGATAAAAAAAGAATCCCCCCACCCTCACCCCAATTTCTGCATGGTTTCCTTTCATTATTCCAATTCTACCTTATTAAATCTAAAAGATGTGCTATGTTTTGTGTAGAAATGCGTAAGGAGCACTTATAATTTGTTTTCCAGCTTCGGCATCGTTTTTGACAACGTGGTATCAACATGGTTCTTTTATCTGCAGACTCGGTTTTATTCCCAACAAATGCATCCTGATGGTCACTTTCTTGTCATGCATACTGAATTTGTCTTTTTCCATCAGACCTATTTGCATGAAAGCAAGATTCATTTAGATATATCTGGCAGGAATGAGTCGGACCACCGCCCCAAGGCTCTGCTGTAACCATTTTTATCTTTTTTTTTTCAGTTCTCTTGTCATTTTAAAAAAATACTTGCACTTCCTCAGGAATTCTGTATTCTGACAATAATTTTCTTCTGCTTGCTCTTTGTATTTTTAATAGCATACTCTCACATGTAGCATCCCACTGTCCCAACAAGTCCAGCAAACAAGCAATCTAACAGTGTCTGTAATGAGATATATAATTCATGGCCACGTGCAAAATCAAATCTGGAGAATAAGAAAAAAAGCCCAAAAATGATAAAAAGAGTATTTGGTTATTGGTTCAGCAAAAATGAAATTACTCAGTCTAACCATAATGCCTCCCAGAGTGAGGAGTATAGAGCACACACTGCTGGGGATTAACGTCTGTAATGGGGTTTTGAGGATAGTCAGGATTTCAGATCTGGGGCGATATGGTGCCAGGGGTAAACACCATGCAAGGGACTAGAGGATTTAGCTAGCAAAGGCTTCCCTCTCCACGTGGACCAAGTATCACTGTGTTCTAAAGTACATTCATTTCCCACGGTCATTTACACAAGTATCTCCAGTGGGGATTCAGTTATCCTCTCTGAAAGGGCACTGCAGTCTTATGATGCTGCCCCCGTACGAAACGGGGTGAGGGGAGGGGGAAAAGATAATGATTCATTGGGAGCAAAAGTTGAACTGAAATGGCAGAGAACAGGAAAAAGAAAGAAAAACACAGTACTAAAGTACTTTTGCTTAAAAACCTTCAGCTTTGATAGACTTAAACTGTACATTAATATTTTCACTCTAACTGAAAACAAGCGTTAGGAGACAGATATTTTTCAAAATTTTCAGATTAGTTAAAGTTTGTAAAATCATGGTCAGTTATTACCCTCTAGTGTCAAAATATTATTTACATATAAATAACTGGACAAAATCTACTTCATATACTATTTTTATATTGTGTAATGTATATAATTGATACATTATAACAGCATCACGTTACTATGGAGATGTTATACTTAAGGAACTTTTTGTCAACATTTTTTTTAATAAACATAATAATTGAATCATTTTTCGAAGTGACAGCGAAGAAAAAACAAACACAAAAAAAACAAAATACAGAGCTCAGGCCTTCTCTGCACGGCCCTGATTTACTGCTACCACACATTAGCCTTCCCACACTACTTTTAACTTCTAACTTTTAACTTATTGCACTGCTTCTTCTACCAGTGCAATAAACTGCAGTGTCAAAGACTGACCACTTTAGTTTACTCAACACCTCACCCTTGAGGTGTTGATGCTGTGAAATATCCTGTTTGGGTCAAGATCACTAAAACCACAGTTCCCTCTTACAGAACTACAACAAACCACCGGCTCTCTAAGCAGCCATGCTTGGAGACAGATGGAGTCAGAGAGTGTGTCGAGGCTGTTTATGATGAGCTTCACATCTGCCACTCACAAGAAATCGGGCCACAGACGGTGCAGGATTACAAAGTGGAAAAGATGGAGTCAGTAAGAATCTAAGTTCAACTTTGACCTCCCTGACCCAGAGGCAGAAAAGATTCGAGCAGCAGGGTGGAAAAGCCAGCGAGACAAGTCAGGTTGTGAAATAAATGAATGCAACCATGCAAGAAAGGTGAGATGATGTTCGTGCAGGCTGACCTAGATGCAGATAGATGCTGCATTTGTTGCAGATGGTATTTAGTTAATTGAATTAATAAAACACACACTAAACCACTGTAAATTACACATTTTTTTCAAACTCATCCCCTGTAACTAAATTTAATTAACACACTGTACTTAAGCAATTGGGAAGTGTCGGGTACTGCAAAGCAGATGAGCAAATAGAATTGTGCTCAGTGTGTGTTCATAAGGGACGATGAGGGCAAAGGTTGTTTTTTTGTGTGTTTTTTTTAATATCTTGTAATTTAATGAAGTGAGAAAATGTCACCCACACAGGCGAATGACAATGTGAGATGAAATCAGCAGTAAGGAGGAAATACTTTAATCAGGCAAAACATTAAGATACAGGTAAATTCACAGGCAGAAATACTTTGATGTGCATGCATAGGTCTAACGTGTGTCTTTAACAGAGCATAAAAAAGAAGAAAAAGTCATACATCCTCAAAATGATATTTCTATGATCATTATATGGTGACAAACATTCACCTCTAAATGTTGCTTCTTCTTATTGTCTAATGTAGTGCACAATGATTTATGTAAACCAGCAGCACATTCAGATTTTAAGGAATCTCTTTTTTTCTAGCTTTTTACACAAAGACAAGCAATCTATGTAAAAACAAAAATGCAAGACATAAAATACACTATAAAAACACTATATTGCCAAAGGTATTCACTCACTCATCCAAATCATTGAATTCCGGTATTCCAATCACTCCCATGGCCACAGGTGTATAAAATCAAGCAGGTGAGTGGATACTTTCTGCAGAGTCAATTAATTAATTTCATATGGCCTTCAGATTAGCTCAGGGAGATAGCTTCATGGAAAGGGTTTCTATGGCTGAACAGCTGCATCCAAGCCTTACATCACCAAGTCCAATGCAGTGGTGCAAAGCACTGCACCTCTGGACTATAGAGCAGTTGGGACATGTTCTCTGGATTGACAAATCACACTTCTCCATCAGGTAATCCAATGGACGGATCTGGGTTTGGCAGTTGTCAGGGTACCGATACTTGCCTGACTATATTGTGCCAGGTTTAAAGTTTGATGGTGACAGGACTATAGCGTGGGGTTGTTTTTCAGGAGTTGGGCTTAGTTCCAGTGAAAGAAATTCTTAATGCTTCAGCGTAAAAAGATATACTGGACCATTTCTTGCTCCCAATTTTGTGGGCACAGCTTTTGGATGGCCCCTTCCTGTTCCAACATGACTGCACACCAGTGCACAAAGCAAGGTCCCTAAAGACATGATTGAGCGAGTTTGTTGTGGAAAAAACTTGACTGGCCTGCACAGAGTCCTGACTTGAACAGAATAACTTTGCAAAAATATTAAAGCGGATACCGCGAGCCAGGCCTTCTAATCCTGGAAGTGCCCAGAAGCACTCACAAATGTACTTCTGGATGAATGGTCAAAAATTCACATAAACACACTCTTAAACTTAGTGGAAAGCCTTCTCAGAAGAACAGAAGTTGTTATATCTGCAAAGGGTGGGCTGACATCACATTAAACCTTATGGAGTAAGAATGGGATGTCACTCAAGTTCATATGCATGTGACAGCAGATAAGAAACTACTTTTGGCAATGTAGTGTACATAAAATTAATCAAGAAAGCACAATAATGATAAATTTGATTGACATTAGCATTTATTACATGCAGTATGTCATTGAAATAAAAACCTAGTTAATATGTTTCATATCAACTAGGAGGTAAAAATATTTTGGAAAAATATTTCCTTGTGCAACATCTGACAGAAGAATGTAATGTCTGAGTTTATATTGGGGGCACCTGTGATCAAAAATGAATGGAAGTGAATCATTTTCCTGTGCCTTTGTGAAAAAGAAAGCTTTCCTGGTGCTCAGCAGAATACAACTCATTTCACTTTGAATTTAAAATTGCCCCACATGCAGAGCTATTTCCTCAAAGCTATTTATGGTAAGCAACGGAAGCAGTCAATGTTGTGCCAGGACTATTTGTTTGAAGAATAAACAGAATGCCACCATGCAGATTTCCTCACCTAAACATATCTGACCGATCAGTACTGAGAGCAGGTGAAAACTCAGGTGAATTAACAAAGGAACATGGGACGCACCCCAAGACACCTGAAAGCTGACAAGCTGGTGGACAAATGGTCAGACTTGTGATTTTAACTGCTCACAGTGTCATTTAGCTGTGGGTGGTGACTGTTGCATTGCAGGAGAAAATAATGGGGACAAACACACACACACACACACACACACACACACACACACACACACACACACACACA
>NW_005187433.1:363128-364694 GCF_000239375.1 Pundamilia nyererei | reverse complement strand
ACACACACACACACACACACACACACACACACACACACACACACACACACACACACCTGGACAGGTTGCAAGTCTATCACAGGGTTAAGGGTTAGACAAACAACTATCCATACTGACATTAATTCACACCTATGGAGTAGGTTAATTACAATGATCAATTAACCTAACATTTTAATTTTGGACTGTGAGGGGGAGTTAGAGTACTTGGAGAGAACCCACACAGGCAATGGGAGAATGCTGCCTAAAAGAGTTAGCCAGAGAAGTCAAACTCAGAACAGGCAAAGTTGCTAACCACTTCACCACTGTGTCACCACCAGGTGGCTTGTAGTACATAAAACCAAACCAAGCCCTCTTAGTGCCTAGAGATTACCAGCAATGAAAGCATTGTCAGACTTATGACCAACCAACCCTCCAAACACCTAATGTCACCTCTATTCCTCTTTACAAAAAGAACCTTATCTCATGGCTTCCAATATCTTGATGGCCAGGGCATCAAGGAACAGCTGCCAAAGGACACAGTATATATATTTCTGTGATGCAAGCAGGATATGATAGAAGTACTGTATTTTATGTGAAGCTTTATATTGTAATAAAAAGCAGTAATATTACAAAAGAATAAAAAAGAGAAGTTAGATTAATTTAGATACCAAAAATCTAATGAAATAACTAGATATAAAAAACACTATAATGTATCAGCTAAAATTTTTATTATTAGTTTGAAGGTAACAGCATACAGTTTTTCAGTCATGTATTTTTCCTAAGAGTCTTAACTGTTGTTCTAAAATGACTTAATTACTAGGGGTGCAACGATACACAAAATTCACGGTTCGGTTCGATACTTTGGTGTCACGATTCGATATTTTTTCGATACAAAAAATGTTTATGCTTTTTTAATTTGTCATTTATTAAAATTATAAATATATATTTTAACTCAAAAGTACAGTTTTTAAATTTAATGTTGCTGAAACAACAAAGTAATAAAAAAATAAATCTATCTGATCGAGAAATCACTCATGTTTGGAAAAGAGAGTTTATTACAGAGAAATGGCTCTTTCCAAAATAAAGCTACACTATACGCTTCTTCTGGGGTATACTCTCAGCAGCATATTAAACATATCAGGTCCCCATAAGGAGAATCATGTGCTAACGGCTGTCTAAATGACTCGGGTAAAGTTTGTAGCATGCGTGCTTGTTGTTTTTGTCTGCTTCCACTTGTCTTTGCACTAGGATGATATCGGTGTAAATGTGCAGTCATATTCATTGTGTTCCCACTAGTGCTGTCAGCGTTAATCTGAAATGACATTAACGCCACAACACGGCAAATCTCCGTTAACGAGCTACCGCGGATCGCCCAGTGCGTGGGGCTGGACGGCAACACGTTAACGAGCAAACTGCGCTAACGCCGTAGTTCCCACCCATGTAATTGAGCATTGCGTGGCACATCCGACATACTGTTTTACTTTTGTCCATGACGCGCTTACCTTCAGGGCAGAGGTGGAGCCAGACATTTGAAACACCCGGGGCTTAGCCCTAAAGGGTAGTATGCATGTGGTATTTTTTGTGTGT